>NC_141886.1:10648723-10951754 GCF_030686135.1 Camelina sativa | reverse complement strand
CCGAACTCTTACAATTAGTTAACTGCACTGGATTGTCACACATTTTGACACTAAAAACAAAAACAAACCTGTTTACTGCTTCGAATTAATGTTTTCTCGGTGTTAGCCTGTTTTCTCGTTTTATTCCTGTTTTGGATCAAAATAGGTATAAGTGTTGTCTAAACACTCCAAATTCAACCCGAAATCTTATAATTAGTTAAATGCATTGGATTGTTACATATTTTGACCCTAGAGAGAGTAACATAGCTGTTTACTGCTTTAAATCAATGTTTTCTCGGTTTTAGCCTGTTTCGGGACAAAATGGGTATAATTGTTGTCTAAACACTCCAAATTCATCCCGAATCTTACAATTAGTCAAATGCATTCGATTGTCACACATTTTGACACTAGAAACACAAACAAAGCTGTTTACTGCCTCGAATTAATGTTTTTGCGGTTTTAGCCTGTTTTCTCGTTTTAAGCCTATTTTGGAACAAAATAAGTATAAGTGTTGTCTAAACACTCCAATTTAAACCCGGACTCTAATAATTAGTCAAACGCATTAGATTGTTGCATATTTTCACCCTATAAACAGTAACATAGCTGTTTACTGCTTTAAATCAATGTTTTCTCAGTTTTATCCTGTTTTGGGACAAAATGGGTATAATTGTTGACTAAACACTCCAAATTCCTCCCGAACTCTTACAATTAGTTAACTGCTCTGGATTGTCACACATTTTGACACCAAAAACACAAACAAAGCTGTTTACTGCTTCGAATTAATGTTTTCGCGGTTTTAGCCTGTTTTCTCGTTGTAAACCTATTTTGGAACAAAATTGGTATAAGTGTTGTCTAAACACTCCAAATTTAACCCGAACTCTTATAATTAGTTAAATGCATTGGATTGTTACATATTTTGACCCTAGAGAGAGTAACATAGCTGTTTACTGCTTTAAATCAATGTTTTCTCGGTTTTAGCCTGTTTCGGGACAAAATGGGTATAATTGTTGTCTAAACACTCCAAATTCATCCCGAACTCTTACAATTAGTCAAATGCATTCGATTGTCACACATTTTGACACTAGAAACACAAACAAAGCTGTTTACTGCTTCGAATTAATGTTTTCGCGGTTTTAGCCTGTTTTCTCGTTGTAAACCTATTTTGGAACAAAATAGGTATAAGTGTTGTCTAAACACTCCAATTTAAACCCGGACTCTTATAATTAGTCAAAAGCATTAGATTGTTGCATATTTTCCCTCTAGAAACAGTAACATAGCTGTTTACTGCTTTAAATCAATGTTTTCTCAGTTTTACCCTGTTTTGGGACAAAATGGGTATAATTGTTGACTAAACACTCCAAATTCCTCCCGAACTCTTACAATTAGTCAAATGCTTTCGATTGTCACACATTTTGACACTAGAAACACAAACGAAGCTGTTTACTGCTTCGAATTAATGTTTTCGCGGTTTTAGCCTGTTTTCTCGTTTTAAGCCTATTTTGGAACAAAATAGGTATAAGTGTTGTCTAAACCCTCCAATTTAAACCCGGACTCTTATAATTAGTCAAACGCATTAGCTTGTTGCATATTTTCACCCTAGAACCAGTAACATAGCTGTTTACTGCTTTAAGTCAATGTTTTCTCAGTTTTATCCTGTTTTCGGACAAAATGGGTATAATTGTTGACTAAACACTCCAAATTCCTCCCGAACTCTTACAATTAGTTAACTGCACTGGATTGTCACACATTTTGACACTAAAAACACAAACAAAGATGTTTACTGCTTCGAATTAATGTTTTCTCGGTGTTAGCCTGTTTTCTCGTTTTATGCCTATTTTGGAACAAAATAGGTATAAGTGTTGTCTAAACACTCCAAATTCAACCCGAAATCTTATAATTAGTTAAATGCATTGGATTGTTACATATTTTGACCCTAGAGAGAGTAACAGAGCTGTTTACTGCTTTAAATCAATGTTTTCTCGGTTTTAGCCTGTTTCGGGACAAAATGGGTATAATTGTTGTCTAAACACTCCAAATTCATCCCGAACTCTTACAATTAGTCAAATGCATTCGATTGTCACACATTTTGACACTAGAAACACAAACAAAGCTGTTTACTGCTTCGAATTAATGTTTTCGCGGTTTTAGCCTGTTTTCTCGTTGTAAACCTATTTTGGAACAAAATAGGTATAAGTGTTGTCTAAACACTCCAATTTAAACCCGGACTCTTATAATTAGTCAAAAGCATTAGCTTGTTGCATATTTTCACCCTAGAAACAGTAACATAGCTGTTTACTGCTTTAAATCAATGTTTTCTCAGTTTTATCCTGTTTTGGGACAAAATGGGTATAATTGTTGACTAAACACTCCAAATTCCTCCCGAACTCTTACAATTAGTTAACTGCTCTGGATTGTCACACATTTTGACACCAAAAACACAAACAAAGCTGTTTACTGCTTTTAATTAATGTTTTCTCGGTGTTAGCCTGTTTTCTCGTTTTATGCCTGTTTTGGAACAAAATAGTTATAAGTGTTGTCTAAACACTCCAAATTTAACCCGAACTCTTATAATTAGTTAAATGCATTGGATTGTTACATATTTTGACCCTAGAGAGAGTAACATAGCTGTTTACTGCTTTAAATCAATGTTTTCTCGGTTTTAGCCTGTTTCGGGACAAAATGGGTATAATTGTTGTCTAAACACTCCAAATTCATCCCGAACTCTTACAATTAGTCAAATGCATTCGATTGTCACACATTTTGACACTAGAAACACAAACAAAGCTGTTTACTGCTTCGAATTAATGTTTTCGCGGTTTTAGCCTGTTTTCTCGTTGTAAACCTATTTTGGAACAAAATAGGTATAAGTGTTGTCTAAACACTCCAATTTAAACCCGGACTCTTATAATTAGTCAAAAGCATTAGCTTGTTGCATATTTTCACCCTAGAAACAGTAACATAGCTGTTTACTGCTTTAAATCAATGTTTTCTCAGTTTTATCCTGTTTTGGGACAAAATGGGTATAATTGTTGACTAAACACTCCAAATTCGTCCCGAACTCTTACAATTAGTTAACTGCACTGGATTGTCACACATTTTGACACTAAAAACAAAAACAAACCTGTTTACTGCTTCGAATTAATGTTTTCTCGGTGTTAGCCTGTTTTCTCGTTTTATTCCTGTTTTGGATCAAAATAGGTATAAGTGTTGTCTAAACACTCCAAATTTAACCCGAACTTTTATAATTAGTTAAATGCATTGGATTGTTACATATTTTGACCATAGAGAGAGTAACATAGCTGTTTACTGCTTTAAATCAATGTTTTCTCGGTTTTAGCCTGTTTCGGGACAAAATGGGTATAATTGTTGTCTAAACACTCCAAATTCATCCCGAATCTTACAATTAGTCAAATGCATTCGATTGTCACACATTTTGACACTAGAAACACAAACAAAGCTGTTTACTGCCTCGAATTAATGTTTTTGCGGTTTTAGCCTGTTTTCTCGTTTTAAGCCTATTTTGGAACAAAATAAGTATAAGTGTTGTCTAAACACTCCAATTTAAACCCGGACTCTAATAATTAGTCAAACGCATTAGATTGTTGCATATTTTCACCCTATAAACAGTAACATAGCTGTTTACTGCTTTAAATCAATGTTTTCTCAGTTTTATCCTGTTTTGGGACAAAATGGGTATAATTGTTGACTAAACACTCCAAATTCCTCCCGAACTCTTACAATTAGTTAACTGCTCTGGATTGTCACACATTTTGACACCAAAAACACAAACAAAGCTGTTTACTGCTTTTAATTAATGTTTTCTCGGTGTTAGCCTGTTTTCTCGTTTTATGCCTGTTTTGGAACAAAATAGGTATAAGTGTTGTCTAAACACTCCAAATTTAACCCGAACTCTTATAATTAGTTAAATGCATTGGATTGTTACATATTTTGACCCTAGAGAGAGTAACATAGCTGTTTACTGCTTTAAATCAATGTTTTCTCGGTTTTAGCCTGTTTCGGGACAAAATGGGTATAATTGTTGTCTAAACACTCCAAATTCATCCCGAACTCTTACAATTAGTCAAATGCATTCGATTGTCACACATTTTGACACTAGAAACACAAACAAAGCTGTTTACTGCTTCGAATTAATGTTTTCGCGGTTTTAGCCTGTTTTCTCGTTGTAAACCTATTTTGGAACAAAATAGGTATAAGTGTTGTCTAAACACTCCAATTTAAAACCGGACTCTTATAATTAGTCAAAAGCATTAGATTGTTGCATATTTTCACTCTAGAAACAGTAACATAGCTGTTTACTGCTTTAAATCAATGTTTTCTCAGTTTTATCCTGTTTTGGGACAAAATGGGTATAATTGTTGACTAAACACTCCAAATTCCTCCCGAACTCTTACAATTAGTTAATTGCACTGGATTGTCACACATTTTGACACTAAAAACCCAAACCAAGCTGTTTACTGCTTCGAATTAATGTTTTCTCGCTGTTAGCCTGTTTTCTCGTTTTAAGCCTATTTTGGAACAAAATAGGTATAAGTGTTGTCTAAACACTCCAATTTAAACCTGGACTCTTATAATTAGTCAAACGCATTAGATTGTTGCATATTTTCACCCTAGAAACAGTAACATAGCTGTTTACTGCTTTAAATCAATGTTTTCTCAGTTTTATCCTATTTTGGGATAAAATGGGTATAATTGTTGACTAAACACTCCAAATTCCTCCCGAACTCTTACAATTAGTTAAATGCACTGGATTGTCACACATTTTGACACTAAAAACCCAAACCAAGCTGTTTACTGCTTCGAATTAATGTTTTCTTGGTTTTAGCCTGGTTTCTCGTTTTATGCCTGTTTTGGAACAAAATAGGTATAAGTGTTGTCTAAACACTCCAAATTCATCCCGAACTCTTACAGTTAGTCAAATGCTTTCGATTTTCACACATTTTGACACTAGAAACACAACCAAAGCTGTTTACTGCTTCGAATTAATGTTTTCGCGGTTTTAGTCTGTTTTCTCGTTTTATCCTGTTTTGGAACAAAATAGGTATAAGTGTTGTCTAAACACTCCAATTTAAACCCGGACTCTTATAATTAGTCAAACGCATTAGATTGTTGCATATTTTCACCCTATAAACAGTAACATAGCTGTTTACTGCTTTAAATCAATGTTTTCTCAGTTTTATCCTGTTTTGGGACAAAATGGGTATAATTGTTGACTAAACACTCCAAATTCCTCCCGAACTCTTACAATTAGTTAACTGCACTGGATTGTCACACATTTTGACACTAAAACACAAACAAAGCTGTTTACTGCTTCGAATTAATGTTTTCTCGGTGTTAGCCTGTTTTCTCGTTTTATGCCTGTTTTGGAACAAAATAGGTATAAGTGTTGTCTAAACACTCCAAATTAAACCCGAACTCTTATAATTAGTTAAACCCATTGGATTGTTACATATTTTGACCCTAGTGAGAGTAACATAGCTGTTTACTGCTTTAAATCAATGTTTTCTCGGTTTTAGCCTGTTTCGGGACAAAATGGGTATAATTGTTGTCTAAACACTCCAAATTCATCCCGAACTCTTACAATTAGTCAAATGCTTTCGATTGTCACACATTTTGACACTAGAAACACAAACGAAGCTGTTTACTGCTTCGAATTAATGTTTTCGCGGTTTTAGCCTGTTTTCTCGTTTTAAGCCTATTTTGGAACAAAATAGGTATAAGTGTTGTCTAAACCCTCCAATTTAAACCCGGACTCTTATAATTAGTCAAACGCATTAGCTTGTTGCATATTTTCACCCTAGAACCAGTAACATAGCTGTTTACTGCTTTAAGTCAATGTTTTCTCAGTTTTATCCTGTTTTCGGACAAAATGGGTATAATTGTTGACTAAACACTCCAAATTCCTCCCGAACTCTTACAATTAGTTAACTGCACTGGATTGTCACACATTTTGACACTAAAGACACAAACAAAGATGTTTACTGCTTCGAATTAATGTTTTCTCGGTGTTAGCCTGTTTTCTCGTTTTATGCCTGTTTTGGAACAAAATAGGTATAAGTGTTGTCTAAACACTCCAAATTCAACCCGAAATCTTATAATTAGTTAAATGCATTGGATTGTTACATATTTTGACCCTAGAGAGAGTAACATAGCTGTTTACTGCTTTAAATCAATGTTTTCTCGGTTTTAGCCTGTTTCGGGACAAAATGGGTATAATTGTTGTCTAAACACTCCAAATTCATCCCGAACTCTTACAATTAGTCAAATGCTTTCGATTGTCACACATTTTGACACTAGAAACACAAACAAAGCTGTTTACTGCTTCGAATTAATGTTTTCGCGGTTTTAGCCTGTTTTCTCGTTTTAAGCCTATTTTGGAACAAAATAGGTATAAGTGTTGCCTAAACCCTCCAATTTAAACCCGAACTCTTATAATTAGTCAAACGCATTAGCTTGTTGCATATTTTCACCCTAGAAACAGTAACATAGCTGTTTACTGCTTTAAGTCAATGTTTTCTCAGTTTTATCCTGTTTTCGGACAAAATGGGTATAATTGTTGACTAAACACTCCAAATTCCTCCCGAACTCTTACAATTAGTTAACTGCACTGGATTGTCACACATTTTGACACTAAAAACACAAACAAAGATGTTTACTGCTTCGAATTAATGTTTTCTCGGTGTTAGCCTGTTTTCTCGTTTTATGCCTGTTTTGGAACAAAATAGGTATAAGTGTTGTCTAAACACTCCAAATTCAACCCGAAATCTTATAATTAGTTAAATGCATTGGATTGTTACATATTTTGACCCTAGAGAGAGTAACATAGCTGTTTACTGCTTTAAATCAATGTTTTCTCGGTTTTAGCCTGTTTCGGGACAAAATGGGTATAATTGTTGTCTAAACACTCCAAATTCATCCCGAACTCTTACAATTAGTCAAATGCTTTCGATTGTCACACATTTTGACACTAGAAACACAAACAAAGCTGTTTACTGCTTCGAATTAATGTTTTCGCGGTTTTAGTCTGTTTTCTCGTTTTAAGCCTATTTTGGAACAAAATAGGTATAAGTGTTGTCTAAACCCTCCAATTTAAACCCGGACTCTTATAATTAGTCAAACGCATTAGCTTGTTGCATATTTTCACCCTAGAAACAGTAACATAGCTGTTTACTGCTTTAAATCAATGTTTTCTCAGTTTTATCCTGTTTTGGGACAAAATGGGTATAATTGTTGACTAAACACTCCAAATTCGTCCCGAACTCTTACAATTAGTTAACTGCATTGGATTGTCACACATTTTGACACTAAAAACACAAACAAACCTGTTTACTGCTTCGAATTATTGTTTTCTCGGTGTTAGCCTGTTTTCTCGTTTTATTCCTGTTTTGGATCAAAATAGGTATAAGTGTTGTCTAAACACTCCAAATTTAACCCGAACTTTTATAATTAGTTAAATGCATTGGATTGTTACATATTTTGACCCTAGAGAGAGTAACATAGCTGTTTACTGCTTTAAATCAATGTTTTCTCGGTTTTAGCCTGTTTCGGGACAAAATGGGTATAATTGTTGTCTAAACACTCCAAATTCATCCCGAATCTTACAATTAGTCAAATGCATTCGATTGTCACACATTTTGACACTAGAAACACAAACAAAGCTGTTTACTGCCTCGAATTAATGTTTTTGCGGTTTTAGCCTGTTTTCTCGTTTTAAGCCTATTTTGGAACAAAATAAGTATAAGTGTTGTCTAAACACTCCAATTTAAACCCGGACTCTTATAACTAGTCAAACGCATTAGCTTGTTGCATATTTTCACCCTAGAACCAGTAACATAGCTGTTTACTGCTTTAAGTCAATGTTTTCTCAGTTTTATCCTGTTTTCGGACAAAATGGGTATAATTGTTGACTAAACACTCCAAATTCCTCCCGAACTCTTACAATTAGTTAACTGCACTGGATTGTCACACATTTTGACACTAAAAACACAAACAAAGATGTTTACTGCTTCGAATTAATGTTTTCTCGGTGTTAGCCTGTTTTCTCGTTTTATGCCTGTTTTGGAACAAAATAGGTATAAGTGTTGTCTAAACACTCCAAATTAAACCCGAACTCTTATAATTAGTTAAACGCATTGGATTGTTACATATTTTGACCCTAGTGAGAGTAACATAGCTGTTTACTGCTTTAAATCAATGTTTTCTCGGTTTTAGCCTGTTTCGGGACAAAATGGGTATAATTGTTGTCTAAACACTCCAAATTCATCCCGAACTCTTACAATTAGTCAAATGCTTTCGATTGTCACACATTTTGACACTAGAAACACAAACGAAGCTGTTTACTGCTTCGAATTAATGTTTTCGCGGTTTTAGCCTGTTTTCTCGTTTTAAGCCTATTTTGGAACAAAATAGGTATAAGAGTTGTCTAAACCCTCCAATTTAAACCCGAACTCTTATAATTAGTCAAACGCATTAGCTTGTTGCATATTTTCACCCTAGAAACAGTAACATAGCTGTTTACTGCTTTAAGTCAATGTTTTCTCAGTTTTATCCTGTTTTCGGACAAAATGGGTATAATTGTTGACTAAACACTCCAAATTCCTCCCGAACTCTTACAATTAGTTAACTGCACTGGATTGTCACACATTTTGACACTAAAAACACAAACAAAGATGTTTACTGCTTCGAATTAATGTTTTCTCGGTGTTAGCCTGTTTTCTCGTTTTATGCCTGTTTTGGAACAAAATAGGTATAAGTGTTGTCTAAACACTCCAAATTCAACCCGAAATCTTATAATTAGTTAAATGCATTGGATTGTTACATATTTTGACCCTAGAGAGAGTAACATAGCTGTTTACTGCTTTAAATCAATGTTTTCTCGGTTTTAGCCTGTTTCGGGACAAAATGGGTATAATTGTTGTCTAAACACTCCAAATTCATCCCGAACTCTTACAATTAGTCAAATGCTTTCGATTGTCACACATTTTGACACTAGAAACACAAACAAAGCTGTTTACTGCTTCGAATTAATGTTTTCGCGGTTTTAGTCTGTTTTCTCGTTTTAAGCCTATTTTGGAACAAAATAGGTATAAGTGTTGTCTAAACCCTCCAATTTAAACCCGGACTCTTATAATTAGTCAAACGCATTAGCTTGTTGCATATTTTCACCCTAGAAACAGTAACATAGCTGTTTACTGCTTTAAATCAATGTTTTCTCAGTTTTATCCTGTTTTGGGACAAAATGGGTATAATTGTTGACTAAACACTCCAAATTCGTCCCGAACTCTTACAATTAGTTAACTGCATTGGATTGTCACACATTTTGACACTAAAAACACAAACAAACCTGTTTACTGCTTCGAATTATTGTTTTCTCGGTGTTAGCCTGTTTTCTCGTTTTATTCCTGTTTTGGATCAAAATAGGTATAAGTGTTGTCTAAACACTCCAAATTTAACCCGAACTTTTATAATTAGTTAAATGCATTGGATTGTTACATATTTTGACCCTAGAGAGAGTAACATAGCTGTTTACTGCTTTAAATCAATGTTTTCTCGGTTTTAGCCTGTTTCGGGACAAAATGGGTATAATTGTTGTCTAAACACTCCAAATTCATCCCGAATCTTACAATTAGTCAAATGCATTCGATTGTCACACATTTTGACACTAGAAACACAAACAAAGCTGTTTACTGCCTCGAATTAATGTTTTTGCGGTTTTAGCCTGTTTTCTCGTTTTAAGCCTATTTTGGAACAAAATAAGTATAAGTGTTGTCTAAACACTCCAATTTAAACCCGGACTCTTATAACTAGTCAAACGCATTAGCTTGTTGCATATTTTCACCCTAGAACCAGTAACATAGCTGTTTACTGCTTTAAGTCAATGTTTTCTCAGTTTTATCCTGTTTTCGGACAAAATGGGTATAATTGTTGACTAAACACTCCAAATTCCTCCCGAACTCTTACAATTAGTTAACTGCACTGGATTGTCACACATTTTGACACTAAAAACACAAACAAAGATGTTTACTGCTTCGAATTAATGTTTTCTCGGTGTTAGCCTGTTTTCTCGTTTTATGCCTGTTTTGGAACAAAATAGGTATAAGTGTTGTCTAAACACTCCAAATTAAACCCGAACTCTTATAATTAGTTAAACGCATTGGATTGTTACATATTTTGACCCTAGTGAGAGTAACATAGCTGTTTACTGCTTTAAATCAATGTTTTCTCGGTTTTAGCCTGTTTCGGGACAAAATGGGTATAATTGTTGTCTAAACACTCCAAATTCATCCCGAACTCTTACAATTAGTCAAATGCTTTCGATTGTCACACATTTTGACACTAGAAACACAAACGAAGCTGTTTACTGCTTCGAATTAATGTTTTCGCGGTTTTAGCCTGTTTTCTCGTTTTAAGCCTATTTTGGAACAAAATAGGTATAAGTGTTGTCTAAACCCTCCAATTTAAACCCGGACTCTTATAATTAGTCAAACGCATTAGCTTGTTGCATATTTTCACCCTAGAACCAGTAACATAGCTGTTTACTGCTTTAAGTCAATGTTTTCTCAGTTTTATCCTGTTTTCGGACAAAATGGGTATAATTGTTGACTAAACACTCCAAATTCCTCCCGAACTCTTACAATTAGTTAACTGCACTGGATTGTCACACATTTTGACACTAAAAACACAAACAAAGATGTTTACTGCTTCGAATTAATGTTTTCTCGGTGTTAGCCTGTTTTCTCGTTTTATGCCTGTTTTGGATCAAAATAGGTATAAGTGTTGTCTAAACACTCCAAATTTAACCCGAACTTTTATAATTAGTTAAATGCATTGGATTGTTACATATTTTGACCCTAGAGAGAGTAACATAGCTGTTTACTGCTTTAAATCAATGTTTTCTCGGTTTTAGCCTGTTTCGGGACAAAATGGGTATAATTGTTGTCTAAACACTCCAAATTCATCCCGAATCTTACAATTAGTCAAATGCATTCGATTGTCACACATTTTGACACTAGAAACACAAACAAAGCTGTTTACTGCCTCGAATTAATGTTTTTGCGGTTTTAGCCTGTTTTCTCGTTTTAAGCCTATTTTGGAACAAAATAAGTATAAGTGTTGTCTAAACACTCCAATTTAAACCCGGACTCTTATAACTAGTCAAACGCATTAGCTTGTTGCATATTTTCACCCTAGAACCAGTAACATAGCTGTTTACTGCTTTAAGTCAATGTTTTCTCAGTTTTATCCTGTTTTCGGACAAAATGGGTATAATTGTTGACTAAACACTCCAAATTCCTCCCGAACTCTTACAATTAGTTAACTGCTCTGGATTGTCACACATTTTGACACCAAAAACAGAAACAAAGCTGTTTACTGCTTTTAATTAATGTTTTCTCGGTGTTAGCCTGTTTTCTCGTTTTATGCCTGTTTTGGAACAAAATAGGTATAAGTGTTGTCTAAACACTCCAAATTTAACCCGAACTCTTATAATTAGTTAAATGCATTGGATTGTTACATATTTTGACCCTAGAGAGAGTAACATAGCTGTTTACTGCTTTAAATCAATGTTTTCTCGGTTTTAGCCTGTTTCGGGACAAAATGGGTACAATTGTTGTCTAAACACTCCAAATTCATCCCGAACTCTTACAATTAGTCAAATGCATTCGATTGTCACACATTTTGACACTAGAAACACAAACAAAGCTGTTTACTGCTTCGAATTAATGTTTTCGCGGTTTTAGCCTGTTTTCTCGTTGTAAACCTATTTTGGAACAAAATAGGTACAAGTGTTGTCTAAACACTCCAATTTAAACCCGGACTCTTATAATTAGTCAAAAGCATTAGATTGTTGCATATTTTCACCCTAGAAACAATAACATAGCTGTTTACTGCTTTAAATCAATGTTTTCTCAGTTTTATCCTATTTTGGGATAAAATGGGTATAATTGTTGACTAAACACTCCAAATTCCTCCCGAACTCTTACAATTAGTTAAATGCACTGGATTGTCACACATTTTGACACTAAAAACCCAAACCAAGCTGTTTACTGCTTCGAATTAATGTTTTCTTGGTTTTAGCCTGGTTTCTCGTTTTATGCCTGTTTTGGAACAAAATAGGTATAAGTGTTGTCTAAACACTCCAAATTCATCCCGAACTCTTACAGTTAGTCAAATGCTTTCGATTGTCACACATTTTGACACTAGAAACACAACCAAAGCTGTTTACTGCTTTGAATTAATGTTTTCGCGGTCTTAGTCTGTTTTCTCGTTTTAAGCCTATTTTTGGAACAAAATAGGTATAAGTGTTGTCTAAACACTCCAATTTACACCCGGACTCTTATAATTAGTCAAACGCATTAGATTGTTGCATATTTTCACTCTAGAAACAGTAACATAGCTGTTTACTGCTTTAAATCAATGTTTTCTCAGTTTTATCCTGTTTTGGGACAAAATGGGTATAATTGTTGACTAAACACTCCAAATTCCTCCCGAACTCTTACAATTAGTTAACTGCACTGGATTGTCACACATTTTGACACTAAAAACCCAAACCAAGCAGTTTACTGCTTCGAATTAATGTTTTCTCGGTGTTAGCCTGTTTTCTCGTTTTATGCCTGTTTTGGAACAAAATAGGTATAAGTGTTGTCTAAACACTCCAAATTCAACCCGAACTCTTACAATTCGTCAAGTGCATTCGATTGTCACACATTTTGACACTATAAACACAAACAAAGCTGTTTACTGCTTCGAATTAATGTTTTCGCGGTTTTAGCCTGTTTTCTCGTTTTAAGCTTATTTTGGTACAAAATAGGTATAAGTGTTGTCTAAACACTCCAATTTAAACCTAGACTCTTATAATTAGTCAAACGCATTAGATTGTTGCATATTTTCACCCTAGAAACAGTAACATAGCTGTTTACTGCTTTAAATCAATGTTTTCTCAGTTTTATCCTGTTTTGGGACAAAATGGGTATAATTGTTGACTAAACACTCCAAATTCCTCCCGAACTCTTACAATTAGTTAACTGCACTGGATTGTCACACATTTTGACACTAAAAACCCAAACCAAGCTGTTTACTGCTTCGAATTAATGTTTTCTTGGTGTTAGCCTGTTTTCTCGTTTTATGCCTGTTTTGGAACAAAATAGGTATAAGTGTTGTCTAAACACTCCAAATTCATCCCGAACTCTTACAATTAGTCAAATGCTTTCGATTGTCACACATTTTGACACTAGAAACACAAACAAAGCTGTTTACTGCTTCGAATTAATGTTTTCGCGGTTTTAGTCTGTTTTCTCGTTTTAAGCCTATTTTTGGAACAAAATAGGTATAAGTGTTGTCTAAACCCTCCAATTTAAACCCGGACTCTTATAATTAGTCAAACGCATTAGCTTGTTGCATATTTTCACCCTAGAAACAGTAACATAGCTGTTTACTGCTTTAAATCAATGTTTTCTTAGTTTTATCCTGTTTTGGGACAAAATGGGTATAATTGTTGACTAAACACTCCAAATTCCTCCCGAACTCTTACAATTAGTTAACTGCACTGGATTGTCACACATTTTGACACTAAAAACACAAACAAAGCTGTTTACTGCTTCGAATTAATGTTTTCTTGGTGTTAGCCTGTTTTCTCATTTTAAGCCTATTTTGGAACAAATAGGTATAAGTGTTGTCTAAACACTCCAAATTAAACCCGAACTCTTAAAATTAGTCAAACACATTAGATTGTTGCATATTTTCACCCTAGAAAGAGTAACATAGCTGTTTACTGCTTCGAATTAATGTTTTCGCGGTTTTAGCTTGTTTTCTCGTTTTAAGCCTATTTTGGAACAAAATAGGTATAAGTGTTGTCTAAACACTCCAATTTAAACCCGGACTCTTATAATTAGTCAAACGCATTAGATTGTTGCATATTTTCACCCTAGAAACAGTAACATAGCTGTTTACTGCTTTAAATCAATGTTTTCTCAGTTTTATCCTGTTTTGGGACAAAATGGGTATAATTGTTGACTAAACACTCCAAATTCCTCCCGAACTCTTACAATTAGTTAACTGCACTGGATTGTCACACATTTTGACACTAAAAACCCAAACCAAGCTGTTTACTGCTTCGAATTAATGTTTTCTTGGTGTTAGCCTGTTTTCTCGTTTTATGCCTGTTTTGGAAAAAAATAGGTATAAGTGTTGGCTAAACACTCCAAATTCAACCCGAACTCTTACAATTAGTTAACTGCACTGGATTGTCACACATTTTGACACTAAAAACACAAACAAAGCTGTTTACTGCTTTGAATTAATGTTTTCTCGGTGTTAGCCTGTTTTCTCGTTTTATGCCTGTTTTGGAACAAAATAGGTATAAGTGTTGTCTAAACACTCCAAATTCAACCCGAACTCTTATAATTAGTTAAATGCATTGGATTGTTACATATTTTGACCCTAGAGAGAGTAACATAGCTGTTTACGGCTTTAAATCAATGTTTTCTAGGTTTTAGCCTGTTTTGGGACAAAATGGGTACAATTGTTATCTAAACATTCCAAATTCCTCCCGAACTCTTACAATTAGTTAAATGCATTGGATTGTCACACATTTTGACACTAGAAACACAAACAAAGCTGTTTACTGCTTCGAATTAATGTTTTCTCGGTTTTAGCCTGTTTTCTCATTTTAAGCCTATTTTAGAACAAAATAGGTATAAGTGTTGTCTAAACACTCCAAATTAAACCCGAACTCTTAAAATTAGTCAAACGCATTAGATTGTTGCATATTTTCACCCTAGAAAGAGTAACATAGCTGTTTACTGCTGTAAATCAATGTTTTCTCGGGTTTAGCCTGTTTCGGGACAAAATGGATATAATTGTTGTCTAAACACTCCAAATTCATCCCGAACTCTTACAATTAGTCAAATGCATTCGATTGTCACACATTTTGACACTAGAAACATAAACAAAGCTGTTTACTGCTTCGAATTAATGTTTTTGCGGTTTTAGCCTGTTTTCTCGTTTTAAGCCTATTTTGGAACAAAATAGGTATAAGTGTTGTCTAAACACTCCAATTTAAACCCGGACTCTTATAATTAGTCAAACGCATTAGATTGTTGCATATTTTCACTCTAGAAATAGTAACATAGCTGTTTACTGCTTTAAATCAATGTTTTCTCAGTTTTATCCTGTTTTGGGACAAAATGGGTATAATTGTTGACTAAACACTCCAAATTCCTCCCGAACTCTTACAATTTGTTAACTGCACTGGATTGTCACACATTTTGACACTAAAAACCCAAACCAAGCTGTTTACTGCTTCAAATTAATGTTTTCTCGGTGTTAGCCTGTTTTCTCGTTTTATGCCTGTTTTGGAACAAAATAGGTATAAGTGTTGTCTAAACACTCCAAATTCAACCCGAACTCTTACAATTAGTCAAGTGCATTCGATTTTCACACATTTTGACACTATAAACACAAACAAAGCTGTTTACTGCTTCGAATTAATGTTTTCGCGGTTTTAGCCTGTTTTCTCGTTTTAAGCTTATTTTGGAACAAAATAGGTATAAGTGTTGTCTAAACACTCCAATTTACACCCGGACTCTTATAATTAGTCAAACGCATTAGATTGTTGCATATTTTCACTCTAGAAACAGTAACATAGCTGTTTACTGCTTTAAATCAATGTTTTCTCAGTTTTATCCTGTTTTGGGACAAAATGGGTATAATTGTTGACTAAACACTCCAAATTCCTCCCGAACTCTTACAATTAGTTAACTGCACTGGATTGTCACACATTTTGACACTAAAAACCCAAACCAAGCAGTTTACTGCTTCGAATTAATGTTTTCTCGGTGTTAGCCTGTTTTCTCGTTTTATGCCTGTTTTGGAACAAAATAGGTATAAGTGTTGTCTAAACACTCCAAATTCAACCCGAACTCTTACAATTAGTCAAGTGCATTCGATTGTCACACATTTTGACACTATAAACACAAACAAAGCTGTTTACTGCTTCGAATTAATGTTTTCGCGGTTTTAGCCTGTTTTCTCGTTTTAAGCTTATTTTGGAACAAAATAGGTATAAGTGTTGTCTAAACACTCCAATTTAAACCTAGACTCTTATAATTAGTCAAACGCATTAGATTGTTGCATATTTTCACCCTAGAAACAGTAACATAGCTGTTTACTGCTTTAAATCAATGTTTTCTCAGTTTTATCCTGTTTTGGGACAAAATGGGTATAATTGTTGACTAAACACTCCAAATTCCTCCCGAACTCTTACAATTAGTTAACTGCACTGGATTGTCACACATTTTGACACTAAAAACCCAAACCAAGCTGTTTACTGCTTCGAATTAATGTTTTCTTGGTGTTAGCCTGTTTTCTCGTTTTATGCCTGTTTTGGAACAAAATAGGTATAAGTGTTGTCTAAACACTCCAAATTCATCCCGAACTCTTACAATTAGTCAAATGCTTTCGATTGTCACACATTTTGACACTAGAAACACAAACAAAGCTGTTTACTGCTTCGAATTAATGTTTTCGCGGTTTTAGTCTGTTTTCTCGTTTTAAGCCTATTTTTGGAACAAAATAGGTATAAGTGTTGTCTAAACCCTCCAATTTAAACCCGGACTCTTATAATTAGTCAAACGCATTAGCTTGTTGCATATTTTCACCCTAGAAACAGTAACATAGCTGTTTACTGCTTTAAATCATTGTTTTCTTAGTTTTATCCTGTTTTGGGACAAAATGGGTATAATTGTTGACTAAACACTCCAAATTCCTCCCGAACTCTTACAATTAGTTAACTGCACTGGATTGTCACACATTTTGACACTAAAAACACAAACAAAGCTGTTTACTGCTTCGAATTAATGTTTTCTTGGTGTTAGCCTGTTTTCTCATTTTAAGCCTATTTTGGAACAAATAGGTATAAGTGTTGTCTAAACACTCCAAATTAAACCCGAACTCTTAAAATTAGTCAAACACATTAGATTGTTGCATATTTTCACCCTAGAAAGAGTAACATAGCTGTTTACTGCTTCGAATTAATGTTTTCGCGGTTTTAGCCTGTTTTCTCGTTTTAAGCCTATTTTGGAACAAAATAGGTATAAGTGTTGTCTAAACACTCCAATTTAAACCCGGACTCTTATAATTAGTCAAACGCATTAGATTGTTGCATATTTTCACCCTAGAAACAGTAACATAGCTGTTTACTGCTTTAAATCAATGTTTTCTCAGTTTTATCCTGTTTTGGGACAAAATGGGTATAATTGTTGACTAAACACTCCAAATTCCTCCCGAACTCTTACAATTAGTTAACTGCACTGGATTGTCACACATTTTGACACTAAAAACCCAAACCAAGCTGTTTACTGCTTCGAATTAATGTTTTCTTGGTGTTAGCCTGTTTTCTCGTTTTATGCCTGTTTTGGAAAAAAATAGGTATAAGTGTTGTCTAAACACTCCAAATTCAACCCGAACTCTTACAATTAGTTAACTGCACTGGATTGTCACACATTTTGACACTAAAAACACAAACAAAGCTGTTTACTGCTTCGAATTAATGTTTTCTCGGTGTTAGCCTGTTTTCTCGTTTTATGCCTGTTTTGGAACAAAATAGGTATAAGTGTTGTCTAAACACTCCAAATTCAACCCGAACTCTTATAATTAGTTAAATGCATTGGATTGTTACATATTTTGACCCTAGAGAGAGTAACATAGCTGTTTACGGCTTTAAATCAATGTTTTCTCGGTTTTAGCCTGTTTTGGGACAAAATGGGTACAATTGTTGTCTAAACATTCCAAATTCCTCCCGAACTCTTACAATTAGTTAAATGCATTGGATTGTCACACATTTTGACACTAGAAACACAAACAAAGCTGTTTACTGCTTCGAATTAATGTTTTCTCGGTTTTAGCCTGTTTTCTCATTTTAAGCCTATTTTAGAACAAAATAGGTATAAGTGTTGTCTAAACACTCCAAATTAAACCCGAACTCTTAAAATTAGTCAAACGCATTAGATTGTTGCATATTTTCACCCTAGAAAGAGTAACATAGCTGTTTACTGCTGTAAATCAATGTTTTCTCGGGTTTAGCCTGTTTCGGGACAAAATGGATATAATTGTTGTCTAAACACTCCAAATTCATCCCGAACTCTTACAATTAGTCAAATGCATTCGATTGTCACACATTTTGACACTAGAAACATAAACAAAGCTGTTTACTGCTTCGAATTAATGTTTTTGCGGTTTTAGCCTGTTTTCTCGTTTTAAGCCTATTTTGGAACAAAATAGGTATAAGTGTTGTCTAAACACTCCAATTTAAACCCGGACTCTTATAATTAGTCAAACGCATTAGATTGTTGCATATTTTCACTCTAGAAATAGTAACATAGCTGTTTACTGCTTTAAATCAATGTTTTCTCAGTTTTATCCTGTTTTGGGACAAAATGGGTATAATTGTTGACTAAACACTCCAAATTCCTCCCGAACTCTTACAATTTGTTAACTGCACTGGATTGTCACACATTTTGACACTAAAAACCCAAACCAAGCTGTTTACTGCTTCAAATTAATGTTTTCTCGGTGTTAGCCTGTTTTCTCGTTTTATGCCTGTTTTGGAACAAAATAGGTATAAGTGTTGTCTAAACACTCCAAATTCAACCCGACCTCTTACAATTAGTCAAGTGCATTCGATTGTCACACATTTTGACACTATAAACACAAACAAAGCTGTTTACTGCTTCGAATTAATGTTTTCGCGGTTTTAGCCTGTTTTCTCGTTTTAAGCTTATTTTGGAACAAAATAAGTATAAGTGTTGTCTAAACACTCCAATTTAAACCTAGACTCTTATAATTAGTCAAACGCATTAGATTGATGCATATTTTCACCCTAGAAACAGTAACATAGCTGTTTACTGCTTTAAATCAATGTTTTCTCAGTTTTATCCTGTTTTGGGACAAAATGGGTATAATTGTTGACTAAACACTCCAAATTCCTCCCGAACTCTTACAATTAGTTAACTGCACTGGATTGTCACACATTTTGACACTAAAAACCCAAACCAAGCTGTTTACTGCTTCGAATTAATGTTTTCTTGGTGTTAGCCTGTTTTCTCGTTTTATGCCTGTTTTGGAACAAAATAGGTATAAGTGTTGTCTAAACACTCCAAATTCATCCCGAACTCTTACAATTAGTCAAATGCTTTCGATTGTCACACATTTTGACACTAGAAACACAAACAAAGCTGTTTACTGCTTCGAATTAATGTTTTCGCGGTTTTAGTCTGTTTTCTCGTTTTAAGCCTATTTTTGGAACAAAATAGGTATAAGTGTTGTCTAAACCCTCCAATTTAAACCCGGACTCTTATAATTAGTCAAACGCATTAGCTTGTTGCATATTTTCACCCTAGAAACAGTAACATAGCTGTTTACTGCTTTAAATCAATGTTTTCTTAGTTTTATCCTGTTTTGGGACAAAATGGGTATAATTGTTGACTAAACACTCCAAATTCCTCCCGACCTCTTACAATTAGTTAACTGCACTGGATTATCACACATTTTGACACAAAAAACACAAACAAAGCTGTTTACTGCTTCGAATTAATGTTTTCTTGGTGTTAGCCTGTTTTCTCATTTTAAGCCTATTTTGGAACAAAATAGGTATAAGTGTTGTCTAAACACTCCAAATTAAACCCGAACTCTTAAAATTAGTCAAACGCATTAGATTGTTGCATATTTTCACCCTAGAAAGAGTAACATAGCTGTTTACTGCTTCGAATTAATGTTTTCGCGGTTTTAGCCTGTTTTTCGTTTTAAGCCTATTTTGGAACAAAATAGGTATAAGTGTTGTCTAAACACTCCAATTTAAACCCGGACTCTTATAATTAGTCAAACGCATTAGATTGTTGCATATTTTCACCCTAGAAACAGTAACATAGCTGTTTACTGCTTTAAATCAATGTTTTCTCAGTTTTATCCTGTTTTGGGACAAAATGGGTATAATTGTTGACTAAACACTCCAAATTCCTCCCGAACTCTTACAATTAGTCAAATGCATTCGATTGTCACACATTTTGACACTAGAAACATAAACAAAGCTGTTTACTGCTTCGAATTAATGTTTTTGCGGTTTTAGCCTGTTTTCTCGTTTTAAGCCTATTTTGGAACAAAATAGGTATAAGTGTTGTCTAAACACTCCAATTTAAACCCGGACTCTTATAATTAGTCAAACGCATTAGATTGTTGCATATTTTCACCCTATAAACAGTAACATAGCTGTTTACTGCTTTAAATCAATGTTTTCTCAGTTTTATCCTGTTTTGGGACAAAATGGGTATAATTGTTGACTAAACACTCCAAATTCCTCCCGAACTCTTACAATTAGTTAACTGCTCTGGATTGTCACACCTTTTGACACTAAAAACACAAACAAAGCTGTTTACTGCTTCGAATTAATGTTTTCTCGGTGTTAGCCTGTTTTCTCGTTTTATGCCTGTTTTGGATCAAAATAGGTATAAGTGTTGTCTAAACACTCCAAATTAAACCCGGACTCTTATAATTAGTTAAACGCATTGGATTGTTACATATTTTGACCCTAGAGAGAGTAACATAGCTGTTTACTGCTTTAAATCAATGTTTTCTCGGTTTTAGCCTGTTTCGGGACAAAATGGGTATAATTGTTGTCTAAACACTCCAAATTCATCCCGAACTCTTACAATTAGTCAAATGCATTCGATTGTCACACAAATTTGACACTAGAAACACAAACACAGCTGTTTACTGCTTCGAATTAATGTTTTCGCAGTTTTAGCCTGTTTTCTCGTTTTAAACCTATTTTGGAACAAAATAGGTATAAGTGTTGTCTAAACACTCCAATTTAAACCCGGACTCTTACAATTAGTCAAACGCATTAGATTGTTGCATATTTTCACTCTAGAAACAGTAACATAGCTGTTTACTGCTTTAAATCAATGTTTTTTCAGTTTTATCCTGTTTTGGGACAAAATCGGTATAATTGTTGACTAAACACTCCAAATTCCTCCCGAACTCCTACAATTAGTTAACTGCACTGGATTGTCACACATTTTGACACTAAAAACCCAAACCAAGCTGTTTACTGCTTCGAATTAATGTTTTCTCGGTGTTAGCCTGTTTTCTCGTTTTATGCTTGTTTTGGAACAAAATAGGTATAAGTGTTGTCTAAACACTCCAAATTCATCCCGAACTCTTACAATTAGTCAAATGCATTCGATTGTCACACATTTTGACACAATAAACACAAACAAAGCTGTTTACTGCTTCGAATTAATGTTTTCGCGGTTTTAGCCTGTTTTCTCGTTTTAAGCCTATTTTGGAACAAAATAGGTAAAAGTGTTGTCTAAACACTCCAATTTAAACCTGGACTCTTATAATTAGTCAAACGCATTAGATTGTTGCATATTTTCACCCTAGAAACAGTAACATAGCTGGTTACTGCTTTAAATCAATGTTTTCTCAGTTTTATCCTGTTTTGGGACAAAATGGGTATAATTGTTGACTAAACACTCCAAATTCCTCCCGAACTCTTACAATTAGTTAACTGCACTGGATTGTCACACATTTTGACACTAAAAACCCAAACCAAGCTGTTTACTGCTTCGAATTAATGTTTTCTTGGTGTTAGCCTGTTTTCTCGTTTTATGTATGTTTTGGAACAAAATAGGTATAAGTGTTGTCTAAACACTCCAATTCAACCCGAACTCTTATAATTAGTCAAATGCATTCGATTGTCACACATTTTGACACTAGAAACACAAACAAAGCTGTTTACTGCTTCCAATTAATGTTTTCGCGGTTTTAGCCTGTTTTCTCGTTTTAAGCCTATTTTGGAACAAAATAGGTATAAGTGTTGTCTAAACACTCCAATTTAAACCCGGACTCTTATAATTAGTCAAACGGATTAGATTGTTGCATATTTTCACCCTAGAAACAGTAACATAGCTGTTTACTGCTTTAAATCAATGTTTTCTCAGTTTTATCCTGTTTTGGGACAAAATGGGTATAATTGTTGACTAAACACTCCAAATTTCTCCCGAACTCTTACAATTAGTTAACTGCACTGGATTGTCACACATTTTGACATTAAAAACCCAAACCAAGCTGTTTACTGCTTCGAATTAATGTTTTCTCGGTGTTAGCCTGTTTTCTCGTTTTATGCCTGTTTTGGAACAAAATAGGTATAAGTGTTGTCTAAACACTCCAAATTCAACCCGAACTCTTATAATTAGTTAAATGCATTGGATTGTTACATATTTTGACCCTAGAGAGAGTAACATAGCTGTTTACTGCTTTAAATCAATGTTTTCTTAGTTTTATCCTGTTTTGGGACAAAATGGGTATAATTGTTGACTAAACACTCCAAATTCGTCCCGAACTCTTACAATTAGTTAACTGCACTGGATTGTCACACATTTTGACACTAAAAACACAAACAAAGCTGTTTACTGCTTCGAATTAATGTTTTCTCGGTGTTAGCCTGTTTTCTCGTTTTATGCCTGTTTTGGAACGAAATAGGTATAAGTGTTGTCTAAACACTCCAAATTCAACCCGAACTCTTATAATTAGTTAAATGCATTGGATTGTTACATATTTTGACCCTAGAGAGAGTAACATAGCTGTTTACTGCTTTAAATCAATGTTTTCTCGGTTTTAGCCTGTTTCGGGACAAAATGGGTATAATTGTTGTCTAAACACTCCAAATTCATGCCGAACTCTTACAATTAGTCAAATGCATTCGATTGTCACAGATTTTGACACTAGAAACACAAACAAAGCTGTTTACTGCTTCGAATTAATGTTTTCGCGGTTTTAGCCTGTTTTCTCGTTTTAAACCTATTTTGGAACAAAATAGGTATAAGTGTTGTCTAAACACTCCAATTTAAACCCGGACTCTTATAATTAGTCAAACGCATTAGATTGTTGCATATTTTCACCCTAGAAACAGTAACATAGCTGTTTACTGCCTTAAATCAATGTTTTCTCAGTTTTATCCTGTTTGGGGACAAAATGGGTATAATTGTTGACTAAACACTCTAAATTCCTCCCGAACTCTTACAATTAGTTAACTGCACTGGATTGTCACACATTTTGACACTAAAAACCCAAACCAAGCTGTTTACTGCTTCGAATTAATGTTTTCTTGGTGTTAGCCTGTTTTCTCGTTTTATGCCTGTTTTGGAACAAAATAGGTATAAGTGTTGTCTAAAACTTCCAAATTCAACCCGAACTCTTACAATTAGTCAAATGCATTCGATTGTCACACATTTTGACACTAGAAACACAAACAAAGCTGTTTACTGCTTCGAATTAATGTTTTCGCGGTTTTAGCCTGTTTTCTCGTTTTAAGCCTATTTCGGAACAAAATAGGTATAAGTGTTGTCTAAACACTCCAATTTAAACCCGGACTCTTATAATTAGTCAAACGCATTAGATTGTTGCATATTTTCACCCTAGAAACAGTAACATAGCTGTTTACTGCTTTAAATCAATGTTTTCTCAGTTTTATCCTGTTTTGGGACAAAATGGGTATAATTGTTGACTAAACACTCCAAATTCATCCCGAACTCACAATTAGTTAACTGCACTGGATTGTCACACATTTTGACACTAAAAACCCAAACCAGGCTGTTTACTGCTTCGAATTAATGTTTTCTCGGTGTTAGCCTGTTTTCTCGTTTTATGCCTGTTTTGGAACAAAATAGGTATAAGTGTTGTCTAAACACTCCAAATTCAACCCGAACTCTTATAATTAGTTAAATGCATTGGATTGTTACATATTTTGACCCTAGAGAGAGTAACATAGCTGTTTACTGCTTTAAATCAACGTTTTGTCGGTTTTAGCCTGTTTTCTCGTTTTATGCCTATTTTGGAAAAAAATAGGTATAAGTGTTGTCTAAACACTCCAAATTCAACCCGGACTCTTATAATTAGTCAAACGCATTAGATTTTTACATATTTCACCCTAGAAAAAGTAACATAGTTGTTTACTGCTTTAAATCAATGTTTTCTCGGTTTTAGCCTGTTTTGGGACAAAATGGGTACAATTGTTGTCTAAACATTCCAAATTCCTCCCGAACTCTTACAATTAGTTAAATGCATTGGATTGTCACACATTTTGACACTAGAAACACAAACAAAGCTGTTTACTGCTTCGAATTAATGTTTTCTCGGTTTTAGCCTGTATTCTCATTTTAAGCCTATTTTGGAACAAAATAGGTATAAGTGTTGTCTAAACACTCCAAATTAAACCCGAACTCTTAAAATTAGTCAAACGCATTAGATTGTTGCATATTTTCACCCTAGAAAGAGTAACATAGCTGTTTACTGCTTCGAATTAATGTTTTCGCGGTTTTAGCCTGTTTTCTCGTTTTAAGCCTATTTTGGAACAAAATAGGTATAAGTGTTGTCTAAACACTCCAATTTAAACCCGGACTCTTATAATTAGTCAAACGCATTAGATTGTTGCATATTTTCACCCTTGAAACAGTAACATAGCTGTTTACTGCTTTAAATCAATGTTTTCTCAGTTTTATCCTGTTTTGGGACAAAATGGGTATAATTGTTGACTAAACACTCCAAATTCCTCCCGAACTCTTACAATTAGTTAACTGCACTGGATTGTCACACATTTTGACACTAAAAACCCAAACCAAGCTGTTTACTGCTTCGAATTAATGTTTTCTCGGTGTTAGCCTGTTTTCTCGTTTTATGCCTGTTTTGGAACAAAATAGGTATAAGTGTTGTCTAAACACTCCAAATTCAACCCGAACTCTTATAATTAGTTAAATGCATTGGATTGTTACATATTTTGACCCTATAGAGAGTAACATAGCTGTTTACTGCTTTAAATCAACGTTTTCTCGGTTTTAGCCTGTTTTCTTGTTTTATGCCTATTTTGGAAAAAAATAGGTATAAGTGTTGTCTAAACACTCCAAATTAAACCCGGACTCTTATCATTAGTCAAACGCATTAGATTTTTACATATTTCACCCTAGAAAAAGTAACATAGCTGTTTACTGCTTTAAATCAATGTTTTCTCGGTTTTAGCCTGTTTTGGGACAAAATGGGTACAATTGTTGTCTAAACATTCCGAATTCCTCCCGAACTCTTACAATTAGTTAAATGCATTGGATTGTCACACATTTTGACACTAGAAACACAAACAAAGCTGTTTACTGCTTCGAATTAATGTTTTCTCGGTTTTAGCCTGTTTTCTCATTTTAAGCCTATTTTGGAACAAAATAGGTATAAGTGTTGTCTAAACACTCCAAATTAAACCCGAACTCTTAAAATTAGTCAAACGCATTAGATTGTTGCATATTTTCACCCTAGAAAGAGTAACATAGCTGTTTACTGCTTCGAATTAATGTTTTCTCGGTTTTAGCCTGTTTCGGGACAAAATGGTTATAATTGTTGTCTAAACACTCCAAATTCATCCCGAACTCTTATAATTAGTCAAATGCATTCGATTGTCATACATTTTGACACTAGAAACACAAACGAAGCTGTTTACTGCTTCGAATTAATGTTTTCGCGGTTTTAGTCTGTTTTCTCGTTTTAAGCCTATTTTGGAACAAAATAGGTATAAGTGTTGTCTAAACCCTCCAATTTAAACCCGGACTCTTATAATTAGTCAAACGCATTAGCTTGTTGCATATTTTCACCCTAGAAACAGTAACATAGCTATTTACAGCTTTAAATCAATGTTTTCTCAGTTTTATCCTGTTTTCAGACAAAATGGGTGTAATTGTTGACTAAACACTCCAAATTCCTCCCGAACTCTTAAAATTAGTTAACTGCACTGGATTGTCACACATTTTGACACTAAAAACACAAACAAAGCTGTTTACTGCTTCGAATTAATGTTTTCTCGGTGTTAGCCTGTTTTCTCGTTTTATGCCTGTTTTGGAACAAAATAGGTATAAGTGTTGTCTAAACACTCCAAATTCAACCCAAACTCTTATAATTAGTTAAATGCATTGGATTGTTACATATTTTGACCCTACAGAGAGTAACATAGCTGTTTACTGCTTTAAATCAATGTTTTCTCGGTTTTAGCCTGTTTTGGGACAAAATGGGTACAATTGTTGTCTAAACATTCCAAATTCCTCCCGAACTCTTACAATTAGTTAAATGCATTGGATTGTCACACATTTTGACACTAGAAACACAAACAAAGCTGTTTACCGCTACGAATTAATGTTTTCTCGGTTTTAGCCTGTTTTCTCATTTTAAGCCTATTTTAGAACAAAATAGGTATAAGTGTTGTCTAAACACTCCAAATTAAACCCGAACTCTTAAAATTAGTCAAACGCATTAGATTGTTGCATATTTTCACCCTAGAAAGAGTAACATAGCTGTTTACTGCTTTAAATCAATGTTTTCTCGGGTTTAGCCTGTTTCGGGACAAAATGGGTATAATTGTTGTCTAAACACTCCAAATTCATCCCGAACTCTTACAATTAGTCAAATGCATTCGATTGTCACACATTTTGACACTAGAAACACAAACAAAGCTGTTTACTGCTTCGAATTAATGTTTTTGCGGTTTTAGCCTGTTTTCTCGTTTTAAGCCTATTTTGGAACAAAATAGGTATAAGTGTTGTCTAAACACTCCAATTTAAACCCGGACTCTTATAATTAGTCAAACGCATTAGATTGTTGCATATTTTCACCCTAGAAAGAGTAATATAGCTGTTGACTGCTTTAAATCAATGTTTTCTCGGTTTTAGCCTGTTTTGGGACAAAATGGGTATAATTGTTGTCTAAACACTCCAAATTCGTCCCGAACTCTTACAATTAGTTAACTGCACTGGATTGTCACACATTTTGACACTAAAAACACAAACAAAGCTGTTTACTGCTTCGAATTAATGTTTTCTCGGTGTTAGCCTGTTTTATCGTTTTATGCCTGTTTTGGAACAAAATAGGTATATGTGTTGTCTAAACACTCCAAATTCAACCCGAACTCTTATAATTAGTTAAATGCATTGGATTGTTACATATTTTGACCCTAGAGAGAGTAACATAGCTGTTTACTGCTTTAAATCAATGTTTTCTCGGTTTTAGCCTGTTTCGGGACAAAATGGGTATAATTGTTGTCTAAACACTCCAAATTCATCCCGAACTCTTACAATTAGTCAAATGCATTCGATTGTCACACATTTTGACACTAGAAACACAAACAAAGCTGTTTACTGCTTCGAATTAATGTTTTCGCGGTTTTAGCCTGTTTTCTCGTTTTAAACCTACTTTGGAACAAAATAGGTATAAGTGTTGTCTAAACACTCCAATTTAAACCTGGACTCTTATAATTAGTCAAACGCATTAGATTGTTGCATATTTTCACCCTAGAAACAGTAACATAGCTGTTTACTGCTTTAAATCAATGTTTTCTCAGTTTTATCCTGTTTTGGGACAAAATGGGTATAATTGTTGACTAAACACTCCAAATTCCTCCCGAACTCTTACAATTAGTTAAATGCACTGGATTGTCACACATTTTGACACTAAAAACCCAAACCAAGCTGTTTACTGCTTCGAATTAATGTTTTCTTGGTGTTAGCCTGTTTTCTCGGTTTTAGCCTGTTTCGGGACAAAATGGGTATAATTGTTGTCTAAACACTCCAAATTCATCCCGAATTCTTACAATTAGTCAAATGCTTTCGATTGTCACATATTTTGACACTAGAAACACAAACAAAGCTGTTTACTGCTTCGAATTAATGTTTTCGCGGTTTTAGTCTGTTTTCTCGTTTTAAGCCTATTTTGGAACAAAATAGATGTAAGTGTTGTCTAAACCCTCCAATTTAAACCCGAACTCTTATAAGTAGTCAAACGCATTAGCTTGTTGCATATTTTCACCCTAGAAACAGTAACATAGCTGTTTACTGCTTTAAATCAATGTTTTCTTAGTTTTATCCTGTTTTGGGACAAAATGGGTATAATTGTTGACTAAACACTCCAAATTCGTCCCGAACTCTTACAATTAGTTAACTGCACTGGATTGTCACACATTTTGACACTAAAAACACAAACAAAGCTGTTTACTGCTTTGAATTAATGTTTTCTCGGTGTTAGCCTGTTTTCTCGTTTTATGCCTGTTTTGGAACAAAATAGGTATATGTGTTGTCTAAACACTCCAAATTCAACCCGAACTCTTATAATTAGTTAAATGCATTGGATTGTTACATATTTTGACCCTAGAGAGAGTAACATAGCTGTTTACTGCCTTAAATCAATGTTTTCTCGGTTTTAGCCTGTTTCGGGACAAAATGGGTATAATTGTTGTCTAAACACTCCAAATTCATCCCGAACTCTTACAATTAGTCAAATGCATTCGATTGTCACACATTTTGACACTAGAAACACAAACAAAGCTGTTTACTGCTTCGAATTAATGTTTTCGCGGTTTTAGCCTGTTTTCTCGTTTTAAACCTACTTTGGAACAAAATAGGTATAAGTGTTGTCTAAACACTCCAATTTAAACCTGGACTCTTATAATTAGTAAAACGCATTAGATTGTTGCATATTTTCACCCTAGAAACAGTAACATAGCTGTTTACTGCTTTAAATCAATGTTTTCTCAGTTTTATCCTGTTTTGGGACAAAATGGGTATAATTGTTGACTAAACACTCCAAATTCCTCCCGAACTCTTACAATTAGTTAACTGCACTGGATTGTCACACATTTTGACACTAAAAACCAAAACCAAGCTGTTTACTGCTTCGAATTAATGTTTTCTTGGTGTTAGCCTGTTTTCTCGGTTTTAGCCTGTTTCGGGACAAAATGGGTATAATTGTTGTCTAAACACTCCAAATTCATCCCGAACTCTTACAATTAGTCAAATGCTTTCGATTGTCACACAATTTGACACTAGAAACACAAACAAAGCTGTTTACTGCTTCGAATTAATGTTTTCGCGGTTTTAGTCTGTTTTCTCGTTTTAAGCCTATTTTGGAACAAAATAGGTATAAGTGTTGTCTAAACCCTCCAATTTAAACCCGGACTCTTATAATTAGTCAAACGCATTAGCTTGTTGCATATTTTCACCCTAGAAACAGTAACATAGCTGTTTACTGCTTTAAATCAATGTTTTCTTAGTTTTATCCTGTTTTGGGACAAAATGGGTATAATTGTTGACTAAACACTCCAAATTCGTCCCGAACTCTTACAATTAGTTAACTGCACTGGATTGTCACACATTTTGACACTAAAAACACAAACAAAGCTGTTTACTGCTTCGAATTAATGTTTTCTCGGTGTTAGCCTGTTTTCTCGTTTTATGCCTGTTTTGGAACAAAATAGGTATAAGTGTTGTCTAAACACTCCAAATTCAACCCGAACTCTTATAATTAGTTAAATGCATTGGATTGTTACATATTTTGACCCTAGAGAGAGTAACATAGCTGTTTACTGCTTTAAATCAATGTTTTCTCGGTTTTAGCCTGTTTTGGGACAAAATGGGTATAATTGTTGTCTAAACACTCCAAATTCATCCCGAACTCTTACAATTAGTCAAATGCATTCGATTGTCACACATTTTGACACTAGAAACACAAACAAAGCTGTTTACTGCTTCGACTTAATGTTTTCGCGGTTTTAGCCTGTTTTCTCGTTTTAAACCTATTTTGGAACAAAATAGGTATAAGTGTTGTCTAAACACTCCAATTTAAACCCTGACTCTTATAATTAGTCAAACGCATTAGATTGTTGCATATTTTCACCCTAGAAACAGTAACATAGCTGTTTACTGCTTTAAATCAATGTTTTCTCAGTTTTATCCTGTTTTGGGACAAAATGGGTATAATTGTTGACTAAACACTCCAAATTCCTCCCGAACTCTTACAATTAGTTAACTGCACTGGATTGTCACACATTTTGACACTAAAAATCAAAACCAAGCTGTTTACTGCTTCGAATTAATGTTTTCTCGGTGTTAGCCTGTTTTCTCGTTTTATGCCTGTTTTGGAACAAAATAGGTATAAGTGTTGTCTAAACACTCCAAATTCATCCCGAACTCTTACAATTAGTCAAAATGCTTTCGATTATCACACATTTTGACACTAGAAACACAAACAAAGCTGTTTACTGCTTCGAATTAATGTTTTCGAGGTTTTAGTCTGTTTTCTCGTTTTAAGCCTATTTTGGAACAAAATAGGTATAAGTGTTGTCTATACCCTCCAATTTAAACCCGGACTCTTATAATTAGTCAAACGCATTAGCTTGTTGCATCTTTTCACCCTAGAAACAGTAACATAGCTGTTTACTGCTTTAAATCAATGTTTTCTTAGTTTTATCCTGTTTTGGGACAAAATGGGTATAATTGTTGACTAAACACTCCAAATTCGTCCCGAACTCTTACAATTAGTTAACTGCACTGGATTGTCACACATTTTGACACTAAAAACACAAACAAAGCTGTTTACTGCTTCGAATTAATGTTTTCTCGGTGTTAGCCTGTTTTCTCGTTTTATGCCTGTTTTGGAACAAAATAGGTATAAGTGTTGTCTAAACACTCCAAATTCAACCCGAACTCTTATAATTAGTTAAATGCATTGGATTGTTACATATTTTGACCCTAGAGAGAGTAACATAGCTGTTTACTGCTTTAAATCAATGTTTTCTCGGTTTTAGCCTGTTTTGGGACAAAATGGGTATAATTGTTGTCTAAACACTCCAAATTCATCCCGAACTCTTACAATTAGTCAAATGCATTCGATTGTCACACATTTTGACACTAGAAACACAAACAAAGCTGTTTACTGCTTCAAATTAATGTTTTCGCGGTTTTAGCCTGTTTTCTCGTTTTAAACCTATTTTGGAACAAAATAGGTATAAGTGTTGTCTAAACACTCCAATTTAAACCCGGACTCTTATAATTAGTCAAACGCATTAGATTGTTGCATATTTTCACCCTAGAAACAGTAACATAGCTGTTTACTGCTTTAAATCAATGTTTTCTCAGTTTTATCCTGTTTTGGGACAAAATGGGTATAATTGTTGACTAAACACTCCAAATTCCTCCCGAACTCTTACAATTAGTTAACTGCACTGGATTGTCACACATTTTGACACTAAAAACCCAAACTAAGCTGTTTACAGCTTCGAATTAATGTTTTCTTGGTGTTAGCCTGTTTTCTCGTTTTATGCCTGTTGTGGAACAAAATAGGTATAAGTGTTGTCTAAACACTCCAAATTCATCCCGAACTCTTACAATTAGTCAAATGCTTTCGATTGTCACACATTTTGACACTAGAAACACAAACAAAGCTGTTTACTGCTTCGAATTAATGTTTTCGCGGTTTTAGTCTGTTTTCTCGTTTTAAGCCTATTTTGGAACAAAATAGGTATAAGTGTTGTTTAAACCCTCCAATTTAAACCCGGACTCTTATAATTAGTCAAACGCATTAGCTTGTTGCATATTTTCACCCTAGAAACAGTAACATAGCTGTTTACTGCTTTAAATCAATGTTTTCTTAGTTTTATCCTGTTTTGGGACAAAATGGGTATAATTGTTGACTAAACACTCCAAATTTGTCCCGAACTCTTACAATTAGTTAACTGCACTGGATTGTCACACATTTTGACACTAAAAACACAAACAAAGCTGTTTACTGCTTCGAATTAATGTTTTCTCGGTGTTAGCCTGTTTTCTCGTTTTATGCCTGTTTTGGAACAAAATAGGTATAAGTGTTGTCTAAACACTCCAAATTCAACCCGAACTCTTATAATTAGTTAAATGCATTGGATTGTTACATATTTTGACCCTAGAGAGAGTAACATAGCTGTTTACTGCTTTAAATCAATGTTTTCTCGGTTTTAGCCTGTTTCGGGACAAAATGGGTATAATTGTTGTCTAAACACTCCAAGTTCATCCCGAACTCTTACAATTAGTCAAATGCATTCGATTGTCACACATTTTGACACTAGAAACACAAACAAAGCTGTTTACTGCTTCGAATTAATGTTTTCGCGGTTTTAGCCTGTTTTCTCGTTTTAAACCTATTTTGGAACAAAATAGGTATAAGTGTTGTCTAAACACTCCAATTTAAACCCGGACTCTTATAATTAGTCAAACGCATTAGATTGTTGCATATTTTCACTCTATAAAACAGTAACATAGCTGTTTACTGCTTTAAATCAATGTTTTCTCAGTTTTATCCTGTTTTGGGACAAAATGGGTATAATTGTTGACTAAACACTCCAAATTCCTCCCGAACTCTTACAATTAGTTAACTGCACTGGATTGTCACACATTTTGACACTAAAAACCCAAACCAAGCTGTTTACTGCTTCGAATTAATGTTTTCTCGGTGTTAGCCTGTTTTCTCGTTTTATGCCTGTTTTGGAACAAAATAGGTATAAGTGTTGTCTAAACACTCCAAATTCATCCCGAACTCTTACAATTAGTCAAAATGCTTTCGATTATCACACATTTTGACACTAGAAACACAAACAAAGCTGTTTACTGCTTCGAATTAATGTTTTCGAGGTTTTAGTCTGTTTTCTCGTTTTAAGCCTATTTTGGAACAAAATAGGTATAAGTGTTGTCTAAACCCTCCAATTTAAACCCGAACTCTTATAATTAGTCAAACGCATTAGCTTGTTGCATATTTTCACCCTAGAAACAGTAACATAATTGTTTACTGCTTTAAATCAATGTTTTCTTAGTTTTATCCTGTTTTGGGACAAAATGGGTATAATTGTTGACTAAACACTCCAAATTCGTCCCGAACTCTTACAATTAGTTAACTGCACTGGATTGTCACACATTTTGACACTAAAAACACAAACAAAGCTGTTTACTGCTTCGAATTAATGTTTTCTCGGTGTTAGCCTGTTTTCTCGTTTTATGCCTGTTTTGGAACAAAATAGGTATAAGTGTTGTCTAAACACTCCAAATTCAACCCGAACTCTTATAATTAGTTAAATGCATTGGATTGTTACATATTTTGACCCTAGAGAGAGTAACATAGCTGTTTACTGCTTTAAATCAATGTTTTCTCGGTTTTAGCCTGTTTCGGGACAAAATGGGTATAATTGTTGTCTAAACACTCCAAATTCATCCCGAACTCTTACAATTAGTCAAATGCATTCGATTGTCACACATTTTGACCCTAGAGAGAGTAACATAGCTGTTTACTGCTTTAAATAAATATTTTCTCGGTTTTAGCCTGTTTCGGGACAAAATGGGTATAATTGTTGTCTAAACACTCCAAATTCATCCCGAACTCTTACAATTAGTCAAATTCTTTCAATTGTCACACATTTTGACACTAGAAACACAAACAAAGCTGTTTACTGCTTCGAATTAATGTTTTCGCGGTTTTAGTCTGTTTTCTCGTTTTAAGCCTATTTTGGAACAAAATAGGTATAAGTGTTGTCTAAACCCTCCAATTTAAACCCGGACTGTTATAATTAGTCAAACGCATTAGCTTGTTGCATATTTTCACCCTAGAAACAGTAACATAGCTGTTTACTGCTTTAAATCAATGTTTTCTTAGTTTTATCCTGTTTTGGGACAAAATGGGTATAATTGTTGACTAAACACTCCAAATTCGTCCCGAACTCTTACAATTAGTTAACTGCACTGGATTGTCACACATTTTGACACTAAAAACACAAACAAAGCTGTTTACTGCTTCGAATTAATGTTTTCTCGGTGTTAGCCTGTTTTCTCGTTTTATGCCTGTTTTGGAACAAAATAGGTATAAGTGTTGTCTAAACACTCCAAATTCAACCCGAACTCTTATAATTAGTTAAATGCATTGGATTGTTACATATTTTGACCCTAGAGAGAGTAACATAGCTGTTTACTGCTTTAAATCAATGTTTTCTCGGTTTTAGCCTGTTTTGGGACAAAATGGGTATAATTGTTGTCTAAACACTCCAAATTCATCCCGAACTCTTACAATTAGTCAAATGCATTCGATTGTCACACATTTTGACACTAGAAACACAAACAAAGCTGTTTACTGCTTCGAATTAATGTTTTCGCGGTTTAAGCCTGTTTTCTCGTTTTAAACCTATTTTGGAACAAAATAGGTATAAGTGTTGTCTAAACACTCCAATTTAAACCTGGACTCTTATAATTAGTCAAACGCATTAGATTGTTGCATATTTTCACCCTAGAAACAGTAACATAGCTGTTTATTGCTTTAAATCAATGTTTTCTCAGTTTTATCCTGTTTTGGGACAAAATGGGTATAATTGTTGACTAAACACTCCCAATTCCTCCCGAACTCTTACAATTAGTTAACTGCACTGGATTGTCACACATTTTGACACTAAAAACCCAAACCAAGCTGTTTACAGCTTCGAATTAATGTTTTCTTGGTTTTAGCCTGTTTTCTCGTTTTATGCCTGTTTTGGAACAAAATAGGTATAAGTGTTGTCTAAACACTCCAAATTCATCCCGAACTCTTACAATTAGTCAAATGCTTTCGATTGTCACACATTTTGACACTAGAAACACAAACAAAGCTGTTTACTGCTTCGAATTAATGTTTTCGCGGTTTTAGTCTGTTTTTCTCGTTTTAAGCCTATTTTGGAACAAAATAGGTATAAGTGTTGTCTAAACCCTCCAATTTAAACCCGAACTCTTATAATTAGTCAAACGCATTAGCTTGTTGCATATTTTCACCCTAGAAACAGTAACATAATTGTTTACTGCTTTAAATCAATGTTTTCTTAGTTTTATCCTGTTTTGGGACAAAATGGGTATAATTGTTGACTAAACACTCCAAATTCGTCCCGAACTCTTACAATTAGTTAACTGCACTGGATTGTCACACATTTTGACACTAAAAACACAAACAAAGCTGTTTACTGCTTCGAATTAATGTTTTCTCGGTGTTAGCCTGTTTTCTCGTTTTATGCCTGTTTTGGAACAAAATAGGTATAAGTGTTGTCTAAACACTCCAAATTCAACCCGAACTCTTATAATTAGTTAAATGCATTGGATTGTTACATATTTTGACCCTAGAGAGAGTAACATAGCTGTTTACTGCTTTAAATCAATGTTTTCTCGGTTTTAGCCTGTTTCGGGACAAAATGGGTATAATTGTTGTCTAAACACTCCAAATTCATCCCGAACTCTTACAATTAGTCAAATGCATTCGATTGTCACACATTTTGACACTAGAAACACAAACAAAGCTGTTTACTGCTTCGAATTAATGTTTTCGCGGTTTTAGCCTGTTTTCTCGTTTTAAACCTATTTTGGAACAAAATAGGTATAAGTGTTGTCTAAACACTCCAATTTAAACCTGGACTCTTATAATTAGTCAAACGCATTAGATTGTTGCATATTTTCACCCTAGAAACAGTAACATAGCTGTTTACTGCTTTAAATCAATGTTTTCTCAGTTTTATCCTGTTTTGGGACAAAATGGGTATAATTGTTGACTAAACACTCCAAATTCCTCCCGAACTCTTACAATTAGTTAACTGCACTGGATTGTCACACATTTTGACACTAAAAACCCAAACTAAGCTGTTTACAGCTTCGAATTAATGTTTTCTTGGTGTTAGCCTGTTTTCTCGTTTTATGCCTGTTTTGGAACAAAATAGGTATAAGTGTTGTCTAAACACTCCAAATTCATCCCGAACTCTTACAATTAGTCAAATGCTTTCGATTGTCACACATTTTGACACTAGAAACACAAACAAAGCTGTTTACTGCTTCGAATTAATGTTTTCGCGGTTTTAGTCTGTTTTCTCGTTTTAAGCCTATTTTGGAACAAAATAGGTATAAGTGTTGTCTAAACCCTCCAATTTAAACCCGGACTCTTATAATTAGTCAAACGCATTAGCTTGTTGCATATTTTCACCCTAGAAACAGTAACATAGCTGTTTACTGCTTTAAATCAATGTTTTCTTAGTTTTATCCTGTTTTGGGACAAAATGGGTATAATTGTTGACTAAACACTCCAAATTCCTCCCGAACTCTAACAATTAGTTAACTGCAATGGATTGTCACACATTTTGACACTAAAAACACAAACAAAGCTGTTTACTGCTTCGAATTAATGTTTTCTCGGTGTTAGCCTGTTTTCTCGTTTTATGTCTGTTTTGGAACAAAATAGGTATAAGTGTTGTCTAAACACTCCAAATTCAACCCGAACTCTTATAATTAGTTAAATGCATTGGATTGTTACATATTTTGACCCTAGAGAGAGTAACATAGCTGTTTACTGCTTTAAATCAATGTTTTCTCGGTTTTAGCCTGTTTTGGGACAAAATGGGTATAATTGTTGTCTAAACACTCCAAATTCATCCCGAACTCTTACAATTAGTCAAATGCATTCGATTGTCACACATTTTGACACTAGAAACACAAACAAAGCTGTTTACTGCTTCGAATTAATGTTTTCGCGGTTTTAGCCTGTTTTCTCGTTTTAAACCTATTTTGGAACAAAATAGGTATAAGTGTTGTCTAAACACTCCAATTTAAACCCGGACTCTTATAATTAGTCAAACGCATTAGATTGTTGCATATTTTCACTCTATAAAACAGTAACATAGCTGTTTACTGCTTTAAATCAATGTTTTCTCAGTTTTATCCTGTTTTGGGACAAAATGGGTATAATTGTTGACTAAACACTCCAAATTCCTCCCGAACTCTTACAATTAGTTAACTGCACTGGATTGTCACACATTTTGACACTAAAAACCCAAACCAAGCTGTTTACTGCTTCGAATTAATGTTTTCTCGGTGTTAGCCTGTTTTCTCATTTTATGCCTGTTTTGGAACAAAATAGGTATAAGTGTTGTCTAAACACTCCAAATTCATCCCGAACTCTTACAATTAGTCAAAATGCTTTCGATTATCACACATTTTGACACTAGAAACACAAACAAAGCTGTTTACTGCTTCGAATTAATGTTTTCGAGGTTTTAGTCTGTTTTCTCGTTTTAAGCCTATTTTGGAACAAAATAGGTATAAGTGTTGTCTATACCCTCCAATTTAAACCCGGACTCTTATAATTAGTCAAACGCATTAGCTTGTTGCATATTTTCACCCTAGAAACAGTAACATAATTGTTTACTGCTTTAAATCAATGTTTTCTTAGTTTTATCCTGTTTTGGGACAAAATGGGTATAATTGTTGACTAAACACTCCAAATTCGTCCCGAACTCTTACAATTAGTTAACTGCACTGGATTGTCACACATTTTGACACTAAAAACACAAACAAAGCTGTTTACTGCTTCGAATTAATGTTTTCTCGGTGTTAGCCTGTTTTCTCGTTTTATGCCTGTTTTGGAACAAAATAGGTATAAGTGTTGTCTAAACACTCCAAATTCAACCCGAACTCTTATAATTAGTTAAATGCATTGGATTGTTACATATTTTGACCCTAGAGAGAGTAACATAGCTGTTTACTGCTTTAAATCAATGTTTTCTCGGTTTTAGCCTGTTTCGGGACAAAATGGGTATAATTGTTGTCTAAACACTCCAAATTCATGCCGAACTCTTACAATTAGTCAAATGCATTCGATTGTCACAGATTTTGACACTAGAAACACAAACAAAGCTGTTTACTGCTTCGAATTAATGTTTTCGCGGTTTTAGCCTGTTTTCTCGTTTTAAACCTATTTTGGAACAAAATAGGTATAAGTGTTGACTAAACACTCCAAATTCCTCCCGAACTCTTACAATTAGTTAACTGCACTGGATTGTCACACATTTTGACACTAAAAACCCAAACCAAGCTGTTTACTGCTTCGAATTAATGTTTTCTCGGTGTTAGCCTGTTTTCTCGTTTTATGCCTGTTTTGGAACAAAATAGGTATAAGTGTTGTCTAAACACTCCAAATTCATCCCGAACTCTTACAATTAGTCAAAATGCTTTCGATTATCACACATTTTGACACTAGAAACACAAACAAAGCTGTTTACTGCTTCGAATTAATGTTTTCGCGGTTTTAGTCTGTTTTCTCGTTTTAAGCCTATTTTGGAACAAAATAGGTATAAGTGTTGTCTAAACCCTCCAATTTAAACCCGGACTCTTATAATTAGTCAAACGCATTAGCTTGTTGCATATTTTCACCCTAGAAACAGTAACATAATTGTTTACTGCTTTAAATCAATGTTTTCTTAGTTTTATCCTGTTTTGGGACAAAATGGGTATAATTGTTGACTAAACACTCCAAATTCGTCCCGAACTCTTACAATTAGTTAACTGCACTGGATTGTCACATATTTTGACACGAAAAACACAAACAAAGCTGTTTACTGCTTCGAATTAATGTTTTCTCGGTGTTAGCCTGTTTTCTCGTTTTATGCCAGTTTTGGAACAAAATAGGTATAAGTGTTGTCTAAACACTCCAAATTCAACCCGAACTCTTATAATTAGTTAAATGCATTGGATTGTTACATATTTTGAACCTAGAGAGAGTAACATAGCTGTTTACTGCTTTAAATCAATGTTTTCTCGGTTTTAGCCTGTTTCGGGACAAAATGGGTATAATTGTTGTCTAAACACTCCAAATTCATCCCGAACTCTTACAATTAGTCAAATGCATTCGATTGTCACACATTTTGACACTAGAAACACAAACAAAGCTGTTTACTGCTTCGAATTAATGTTTTCGCGGTTTTAGCCTGTTTTCTCGTTTTAAACCTATTTTGGAACAAAATAGGTATAAGTGTTGTCTAAACACTCCAATTTAAACCTGGACTCTTATAATTAGTCAAACGCATTAGATTGTTGCATATTTTCACCCTAGAAACAGTAACATAGCTGTTTACTGCTTTAAATCAATGTTTTCTCAGTTTTATCCTGTTTTGGGACAAAATGGGTATAATTGTTGACTAAACACTCCAAATTCCTCCCGAACTCTTACAATTAGTTAACTGCACTGGATTGTCACACATTTTGACACTAAAAACCCAAACTAAGCTGTTTACAGCTTCGAATTAATGTTTTCTTGGTGTTAGCCTGTTTTCTCGTTTTATGCCTGTTTTGGAACAAAATAGGTATAAGTGTTGTCTAAACACTCCAAATTCATCCCGAACTCTTACAATTAGTCAAATGCTTTCGATTGTCACACATTTTGACACTAGAAACACAAACAAAGCTGTTTACTGCTTCGAATTAATGTTTTCGCGGTTTTAGTCTGTTTTCTCGTTTTAAGCCTATTTTGGAACAAAATAGGTATAAGTGTTGTCTAAACCCTCCAATTTAAACCCGGACTCTTATAATTAGTCAAACGCATTAGCTTGTTGCATATTTTCACCCTAGAAACAGTAACATAGCTGTTTACTGCTTTAAATCAATGTTTTCTTAGTTTTATCCTGTTTTGGGACAAAATGGGTATAATTGTTGACTAAACACTCCAAATTCCTCCCGAACTCTAACAATTAGTTAACTGCAATGGATTGTCACACATTTTGACACTAAAAACACAAACAAAGCTGTTTACTGCTTCGAATTAATGTTTTCTCGGTGTTAGCCTGTTTTCTCGTTTTATGTCTGTTTTGGAACAAAATAGGTATAAGTGTTGTCTAAACACTCCAAATTCAACCCGAACTCTTATAATTAGTTAAATGCATTGGATTGTTACATATTTTGACCCTAGAGAGAGTAACATAGCTGTTTACTGCTTTAAATCAATGTTTTCTCGGTTTTAGCCTGTTTTGGGACAAAATGGGTATAATTGTTGTCTAAACACTCCAAATTCATCCCGAACTCTTACAATTAGTCAAATGCATTCGATTGTCACACATTTTGACACTAGAAACACAAACAAAGCTGTTTACTGCTTCGAATTAATGTTTTCGCGGTTTTAGCCTGTTTTCTCGTTTTAAACCTATTTTGGAACAAAATAGGTATAAGTGTTGTCTAAACACTCCAATTTAAACCCGGACTCTTATAATTAGTCAAACGCATTAGATTGTTGCATATTTTCACTCTATAAAACAGTAACATAGCTGTTTACTGCTTTAAATCAATGTTTTCTCAGTTTTATCCTGTTTTGGGACAAAATGGGTATAATTGTTGACTAAACACTCCAAATTCCTCCCGAACTCTTACAATTAGTTAACTGCACTGGATTGTCACACATTTTGACACTAAAAACCCAAACCAAGCTGTTTACTGCTTCGAATTAATGTTTTCTCGGTGTTAGCCTGTTTTCTCATTTTATGCCTGTTTTGGAACAAAATAGGTATAAGTGTTGTCTAAACACTCCAAATTCATCCCGAACTCTTACAATTAGTCAAAATGCTTTCGATTATCACACATTTTGACACTAGAAACACAAACAAAGCTGTTTACTGCTTCGAATTAATGTTTTCGAGGTTTTAGTCTGTTTTCTCGTTTTAAGCCTATTTTGGAACAAAATAGGTATAAGTGTTGTCTATACCCTCCAATTTAAACCCGGACTCTTATAATTAGTCAAACGCATTAGCTTGTTGCATATTTTCACCCTAGAAACAGTAACATAATTGTTTACTGCTTTAAATCAATGTTTTCTTAGTTTTATCCTGTTTTGGGACAAAATGGGTATAATTGTTGACTAAACACTCCAAATTCGTTCCGAACTCTTACAATTAGTTAACTGCACTGGATTGTCACACATTTTGACACTAAAAACACAAACAAAGCTGTTTACTGCTTCGAATTAATGTTTTCTCGGTGTTAGCCTGTTTTCTCGTTTTATGCCTGTTTTGGAACAAAATAGGTATAAGTGTTGTCTAAACACTCCAAATTCAACCCGAACTCTTATAATTAGTTAAATGCATTGGATTGTTACATATTTTGACCCTAGAGAGAGTAACATAGCTGTTTACTGCTTTAAATCAATGTTTTCTCGGTTTTAGCCTGTTTCGGGACAAAATGGGTATAATTGTTGTCTAAACACTCCAAATTCATGCCGAACTCTTACAATTAGTCAAATGCATTCGATTGTCACAGATTTTGACACTAGAAACACAAACAAAGCTGTTTACTGCTTCGAATTAATGTTTTCGCGGTTTTAGCCTGTTTTCTCGTTTTAAACCTATTTTGGAACAAAATAGGTATAAGTGTTGACTAAACACTCCAAATTCCTCCCGAACTCTTACAATTAGTTAACTGCACTGGATTGTCACACATTTTGACACTAAAAACCCAAACCAAGCTGTTTACTGCTTCGAATTAATGTTTTCTCGGTGTTAGCCTGTTTTCTCGTTTTATGCCTGTTTTGGAACAAAATAGGTATAAGTGTTGTCTAAACACTCCAAATTCATCCCGAACTCTTACAATTAGTCAAAATGCTTTCGATTATCACACATTTTGACACTAGAAACACAAACAAAGCTGTTTACTGCTTCGAATTAATGTTTTCGCGGTTTTAGTCTGTTTTCTCGTTTTAAGCCTATTTTGGAACAAAATAGGTATAAGTGTTGTCTAAACCCTCCAATTTAAACCCGGACTCTTATAATTAGTCAAACGCATTAGCTTGTTGCATATTTTCACCCTAGAAACAGTAACATAATTGTTTACTGCTTTAAATCAATGTTTTCTTAGTTTTATCCTGTTTTGGGACAAAATGGGTATAATTGTTGACTAAACACTCCAAATTCGTCCCGAACTCTTACAATTAGTTAACTGCACTGGATTGTCACATATTTTGACACGAAAAACACAAACAAAGCTGTTTACTGCTTCGAATTAATGTTTTCTCGGTGTTAGCCTGTTTTCTCGTTTTATGCTAGTTTTGGAACAAAATAGGTATAAGTGTTGTCTAAACACTCCAAATTCAACCCGAACTCTTATAATTAGTTAAATGCATTGGATTGTTACATATTTTGAACCTAGAGAGAGTAACATAGCTGTTTACTTCTTTAAATCAATGTTTTCTCGGTTTTAGCCTGTTTCGGGACAAAATGGGTATAATTGTTGTCTAAACACTCCAAATTCATCCCGAACTCTTACAATTAGTCAAATGCATTCGATTGTCACACATTTTGACACTAGAAACACAAACAAAGCTGTTTACTGCTTCGAATTAATGTTTTCGCGGTTTTAGCCTGTTTTCTCGTTTTAAACCTATTTTGGAACAAAATAGGTATAAGTGTTGTCTAAACACTCCAATTTAAACCTGGACTCTTATAATTAGTCAAACGCATTAGATTGTTGCATATTTTCACCCTAGAAACAGTAACATAGCTGTTTACTGCTTTAAATCAATGTTTTCTCAGTTTTATCCTGTTTTGGGACAAAATGGGTATAATTGTTGACTAAACACTCCAAATTCCTCCCGAACTCTTACAATTAGTTAACTGCACTGGATTGTCACACATTTTGACACTAAAAACCCAAACCAAGCTGTTTACTGCTTCGAATTAATGTTTTCTCGGTGTTAGCCTGTTTTCTCGTTTTATGCCTGTTTTGGAACAAAATAGGTATAAGTGTTGTCTAAACACTCCAAATTCATCCCGAACTCTTACAATTAGTCAAAATGCTTTCGATTATCACACATTTTGACACTAGAAACACAAACAAAGCTGTTTACTGCTTCGAATTAATGTTTTCGGGGTTTTAGTCTGTTTTCTCGTTTTAAGCCTATTTTGGAACAAAATAGGTATAAGTGTTGTCTAAACCCTCCAATTTAAACCCGGACTCTTCTAATTAGTCAAACGCATTAGCTTGTTGCATATTTTCACCCTAGAAACAGTAACATAATTGTTTACTGCTTTAAATCAATGTTTTCTTAGTTTTATCCTGTTTTGGGACAAAATGGGTATAATTGTTGACTAAACACTCCAAATTTGTCCCGAACTCTTACAATTAGTTAACTGCACTGGATTGTCACACATTTTGACACTAAAAACACAAACAAAGCTGTTTACTGCTTCGAATTAATGTTTTCTCGGTGTTAGCCTGTTTTCTCGTTTTATGCCTGTTTTGGAACAAAATAGGTATAAGTGTTGTCTAAACACTCCAAATTCAACCCGAACTCTTATAATTAGTTAAATGCATTGGATTGTTACATATTTTGACCCTAGAGAGAGTAACATAGCTGTTTACTGCTTTAAATCAATGTTTTCTCGGTTTTAGCCTGTTTCGGGACAAAATGGGTATAATTGTTGTCTAAACACTCCAAATTCATCCCGAACTCTTACAATTAGTCAATTGCATTCGATTGTCACACATTTTGACACTAGAAACACAAACAAAGCTGTTTACTGCTTCGAATTAATGTTTTCGCGGTTTTAGCCTGTTTTCTCGTTTTAAACCTATTTTGGAACAAAATAGGTATAAGTGTTGTCTAAACACTCCAATTTAAACCCGGACTCTTATAATTAGTCAAACGCATTAGATTGTTACATATTTTCACTCTAGAAACAGTAACATAGCTCTTTACTGCTTTAAATCAATGTTTTCTCAATTTTATCCTGTTTTGGGACAAAATGGGTATAATTGTTGACTAAACACTCTAAATTCCTCCCGAACTCTTACAATTAGTTAACTGCACTGGATTGTCACACATTTTGACACTAAAAACCCAAACCAAGCTGTTTACTGCTTCGAATTAATGTTTTATCGGTGTTAGCCTGTTTTCTCGTTTTATGCCTGTTTTGGAACAAAATAGGTATAAGTGTTGTCTAAACACTCCAAATTCATCCCGAACTCTTACAATTAGTCAAATGCATTCGATTGTCACACATTTTGACACTATAAACACAAACAAAGCTGTTTACTGCTTCGAATTAATGTTTTCGCGGTTTTAGCCTGTTTTCTCGTTTTAAGCCTATTTTGGAACAAAATAGGTATAAGTGTTGTCTAAACACTCCAATTTAAACCCGGACTCTTATAATTAGTCAAACGCATTAGATTGTTGCATATTTTCACTCTAGAAACAGTAACACATCTGTTTACTGCTTTAAATCAATGTTTTCTCAGTTTTATCCTGTTTTGGGACAAAATGGGTATAATTGTTGACTAAACACTCCAAATTCCTCCCGAACTCTTACAATTAGTTAACTGCACTGGATTGTCACATATTTTGACACGAAAAACACAAACAAAGCTGTTTACTGCTTCGAATTAATGTTTTCTCGGTGTTAGCCTGTTTTCTCGTTTTATGCCAGTTTTGGAACAAAATAGGTATAAGTGTTGTCTAAACACTCCAAATTCAACCCGAACTCTTATAATTAGTTAAATGCATTGGATTGTTACATATTTTGACCCTAGAGAGAGTAACATAGCTGTTTACTTCTTTAAATCAATGTTTTCTCGGTTTTAGCCTGTTTCGGGACAAAATGGGTATAATTGTTGTCTAAACACTCCAAATTCATCCTGAACTCTTACAATTAGTCAAATGCATTCGATTGTCACACATTTTGACACTAGAAACACAAACAAAGCTGTTTACTGCTTCGAATTAATGTTTTCGCGGTATTAGCCTGTTTTCTCGTTTTAAACCTATTTTGGAACAAAATAGGTATAAGTGTTGTCTAAACACTCCAATTTAAACCCGGACTCTTATAATTAGTCAAACACATTAGATTGTTGCATATTTTCACTCTAGAAACAGTAACATAGCTGTTTACTGCTTTAAATCAATGTTTTCTCAGTTTTATCCTGTTTTGGGACAAAATGGGTATAATTGTTGACTAAACACTCCAAATTCCTCCCGAACTCTTACAATTACTTAACTGCACTGGATTGTGACACATTTTGACACTAAAAACCCAAACCAAGCTGTTTACTGCTTCAAATTAATGTTTTCTCGGTGTTAGCCTGTTTTCTCGTTTTATGCCTGTTTTAGAACAAAATAGGTATAAGTGTTGTCTAAACACTCCAAATTCATCCCGAACTCTTACAATTAGTCAAATGCTTTCGATTGTCACACATTTTGACACTAGAAACACAAACAAAGCTGTTTACTGCTTCGAATTAATGTTTTCGCGGTTTTAGTCTGTTTTCTCGTTTTAAGCCTATTTTGGAACAAAATAGGTATAAGTGTTGTCTATACCCTCCAATTTAAACCCGGACTCTTATAATTAGTCAGACGCATTAGCTTGTTGCATCTTTTTGTTGGGATTTCAAGAGAGAAGGCTCTTGACAAAGGAGAGACAACTCCCAATGATTGAATCTCCTTATACCCACAACAAACTAACTCGATCTCAAGGGGAAGAAGAGGTCATCAACTTGTGATGAACTCCCCATAAATTAGCTTGATAGAAGCCTAAGAAAGAGGGTAAATAAGAAGAGTTTAGGTGATATTTGAGAAGAGAATCGGCTGCCTTAAGGGCAGCCTCTAACCTTTATCCCTTAAACACTCTACATTGGAAATAAGAACAAGAACGAGTGTAGAGAGGGAAATTGATTCTCTTAATATTGAATAGAATTGTATTATTTTACATATGAGCTCAATTACAGCTTAATATAGGCATTCAAAGTGCCTTATGACCGTTAGAGAGGAGATGAGAGTTGAGAGGGACATTAAGAGAGAGAATGATGCTTTCCCCCAAGCTGATAGTGACATCTTGGTGCTTTCCTCACACATGTGACTTGATTTCTCTCCTTCTCTTCCTTTCCTTTGTGAGACATTTAACTTCTTCTTGGGCCTCTTCTTCTTATAAGGCTTTTGCTTCACAACTCTTCTCACATTGCACTTATGGCCTTGCTGACCTCTTTCATTCTTCACACGGCCCACACGGCCTTACCGGCCGTTCTCCTTGTGTTCGCGGCCTTACTGGCCGCTCTCATACCACTTATGGCCTTGCTGACCTCTTTCATTCTTCACACGGCCCACACGGCCTTACCGGCCGTTCTCCTTGTGTTCGCGGCCTTACTGGCCGCTCTCATACCACTTATGGCCTTACCGGCCACACTTCTTGTGCTTACGGCCTTACCGGCCGCTTCTCTTCTTCTTTCACAGCTCGGCCTCACCGGCCTCTCTCTCACTTCTCCTTCTTATATTCTAATACTCCCCCGCACGCTTGATCGTCGGGACACCATGAGGACCAAAGATCAAGAGTGGACTAGTGTCGACTACCTCATTAAAAACCTGAACAAAGAAAACCACTTGGGATAAAACTTTGTTGAGGGAAAAAGAGTATAGCCTTCACTGTCCTTGATGTCTCTTGATCTTGGTTTGTAAAGAACCAGCTCTCTTCTCTTCAGTTCTTTGAACCGCTACACTTCCTTAGCCCTTCTTGTCTTTAACACACTTCTTATGATCTCCATCCTTGCACTTTACGAATTTCTTTGAGGCTCTCATAATCTCCTTTACCCTTTAAACAAGTGATAAAGAAGAAAGAATAAGTGTATGTTATGAGGAATATCAAAGAAAATTTTTTTGAGGCTCTCATAGTCTACTTTAAACAAGTATATATGTTATGAGGAATATCAAAGAAAATTTTAAAGAAAATGTGACAATTTAAGAGAACATATGAAAGAGTAAAGACTAGTGATGGGACTTAAGATAATAAATTTAAGGAAATTAATTTAAATAGAGTAGGGTTTAGAGCACAGCCTTTTTGGTGTTCTTGATGGATAGGAAGGAGAGAGTTGATCATTGATGCGGTTTGAACTCTCGTCTTGAGACCGCTTCTCTAACCATGGTTTTAACCCGGCCAGTTTTCACGTCAGAATGATATATGTCCACTGAATCGGACATGACTTTCGAACGGCTGCTCGGATTGGTATGATTTCACTTCCACTGGCAAGAAGACTCTATGGTCTAGAACTTTTGTGAAGAACGCGGAATCTGAATCGCAGTGGAAGGCTTTCGTCCGAGTCGATCTTTGAGACGCTTCTTTGAAAACATGGTTTTGAAACCTTGGCACACCAACGACCTTAAAGTCTTGTGCACCTCCAATCTTTGACACTCATCAAACGTGGGATTGATTCATCATTTCACACCAGTTTTCTTCTCCCCTTGCTCATCTACCATAGACCATTCCTCTTGAACAACTTCTTGAGTTCGCCGGCCGGACTCCCTCTTGGTGTTGCCTTGAGCTTTGACTTGGTTAGACTCGCCTAAGAGGACATCACTTCTGGTTGCGAATGGTTTTAGCTCCCCCGTAAGCTTCTAGTGCCTCCATTTGTATCCAGCTCCTAATTGTTGACACTACCACACATGCTTTGGAGCTAATTCATCACCTTCCACCAACTTGATGGCCATCGGTTCTAACATCCAAGCATTGTGATGCGCCAACCACTTCACCATCTTTAAATAATGAACTTGTTTGAGATCAAGACAGATTCTGAACAAGAGATGGTGAGAGATTAGAGAATAGAGAATATTACTGAAAATAAAAGAGAATTTAGAGAATAAGTAACCAAGAGAATATAGAGTATAAGTGAGAGTATAAGGGAGAATAGAGAATTTTCTCAAGAGTTCAAATGGACAGAGTTTTGCTCTGTTTTCTTGAGTTTTGCGGAAGCTTTAACAACCAAGAGCATCCAATTCAACAAGCTTTTGGTGCTTTAATGGCTGAAACACAATGGACCATTGGACAATTAATTTATCCAACGGTTAAGACACAACTCATGGTAGAATCACTTAAACCAAGTGTTCTCCAAGAGCTTAAGGCCTTCAAGAACCACAAAATAGCATATAGAAGATGCTTTCCATGTTCAAATTCAAATAAAAGTTAAAAGCACCTTTGGAACAACCTTTTGTCCATCGGTTAAAAGAATGCATCCTTGGACCAGCTTTAATCTATTTGACTAAGCTGAGAGGATAAGAATTTTGTGGCTCATACAAGCTTAAAAGAACCATGAATCCTCACCATGAACAAAAACAATTTGCTCATCGGTTCATCACTACCTCAATTGAATCAAGCTTTTACCAAATCAGTAAAGCATAAAGATGAGGCCTTTTAAGATCGATTTCTCTTCACACACTTGGTTCTTCAAACTCTAACAAGACCAGAGACCAAGCTTTCTCAACATTGAGCTGCTAGAGAATCGATTGAACACAAAGGCAAAATTAAAGCTTTAAAGAACTAAGCTAAGCGAACTAACACTTAAGCGAAAATTAAAAGGCTTTAACTAAGCTAACTCCTAAGAGAAATTAACCGACTGCCTTTAAGAACGAGTTTGATTCACCAAGAACATAACTTGGCTCTGATACCATGTTGGGATTTCAAGAGAGAAGGCTCTTGACAAAGGAGAGACAACTCCCAATGATTGAATCTCCTTATACCACAACAAACTAACTCGATCTCAAGGGGAAGAAGAGGTCATCAACTTGTGATGAACTCCCCATAAATTAGCTTGATAGAAGCCTAAGAAAGAGGGTAAATAAGAAGAGTTTAGGTGATATTTGAGAAGAGAATCGGCTGCCTTAAGGGCAGCCTCTAACCTTTATCCCTTAAACACTCTACATTGGAAATAAGAACAAGAACGAGTGTAGAGAGGGAAATTGATTCTCTTAATATTGAATAGAATTGTATTATTTTACATATGAGCTCAATTACAGCTTAATATAGGCATTCAAAGTGCCTTATGACCGTTAGAGAGGAGATGAGAGTTGAGAGGGACATTAAGAGAGAGAATGATGCTTTCCCCCAAGCTGATAGTGACATCTTGGTGCTTTCCTCACACATGTGACTTGATTTCTCTCCTTCTCTTCCTTTCCTTTGTGAGACATTTAACTTCTTCTTGGGCCTCTTCTTCTTATAAGGCTTTTGCTTCACAACTCTTCTCACATTGCACTTATGGCCTTGCTGACCTCTTTCATTCTTCACACGGCCCACACGGCCTTACCGGCCGTTCTCCTTGTGTTTGCGGCCTTACTGGCCGCTCTCATACCACTTATGGCCTTGCTGACCTCTTTCATTCTTCACACGGCCCACACGGCCTTACCGGCCGTTCTCCTTGTGTTCGCGGCCTTACTGGCCGCTCTCATACCACTTATGGCCTTACCGGCCACACTTCTTGTGCTTACGGCCTTACCGGCCGCTTCTCTTCTTCTTTCACAGCTCGGCCTCACCGGCCTCTCTCTCACTTCTCCTTCTTATATTCTAATACTTTTCACCCTAGAAACAGTAACATAGCTGTTTACTGCTTTAAATCAATGTTTTCTTAGTATTATCCTGTTTTGGGACAAAATGGGTATAATTGTTGACTAAACACTCCAAATTCGTCCCGAACTCTTACAATTAGTTAACTGCACTGGATTGTCACACATTTTGACACTAAAAACACAAACAAAGCTGTTTACTGCTATGAATTAATGTTTTCTCGGTGTTAGCCTGTTTTCTCGTTTTGTGCCTGTTTTGGAACAAAATAGGTATAAGTGTTGTCTAAACACTCCAAATTCAACCCGAACTCTTATAATTAGTTAAATGCATTGGATTGTTACATATTTTGACCCTAGAGAGAGTAACATAGCTGTTTACTGCTTTAAATCAATGTTTTCTCGGTTTTAGCCTGTTTCGGGACAAAATGGGTATAATTGTTGTCTAAACACTCCAAAATCATGCCGAACTCTTACAATTAGTCAAATGCATTCGATTGTCACACATTTTGACACTAGAAACACAAACAAGGCTGTTTACTGCTTCGAATTAATGTTTTCGCGGTTTTAGCCTGTTTTCTCGTTTTAAACCTATTTTGGAACAAAATAGGTATAAGTGTTGTCTAAACACTCCAATTTAAACCCGGACTCTTATAATTAGTCAAACGCATTAGATTGTTGCATATTTTCACCCTAGAAACAGTAACATAGCTGTTTACTGCTTTAAATCAATGTTTTCTCAATTTTATCCTGTTTTGGGACAAAATGGGTATAATTGTTGACTAAACACTCCAAATTCCTCCCGAACTCTTACAATTAGTTAACTGCACTGGATTGTCACACATTTTGACACTAAAAACCCAAACCAAGCTGTTTACTGTTTCGAATTAATGTTTTATCGGTGTTAGCCTGTTTTCTCGTTTTATGCCTGTTTTGGAACAAAATAGGTATAAGTGTTGTCTAAACACTCCAAATTCATCCCGAACTGTTACAATTAGTCAAATGCATTCGATTGTCACACATTTTGACACTATAAACACAAACAAAGCTGTTTACTGCTTCGAATTAATGTTTTCGCGGTTTTAGCCTGTTTTCTCGTTTTAAGCCTATTTTGGAACAAAATAGGTATAGGTGTTGTCTAAACACTCCAATTTAAACCCGGACTCTTATAATTAGTTAAACGCATTAGATTGTTGCATATTTTCACCCTAGAAACAGTAACATAGCTGTTTACTGCTTTAAATCAATGTTTTCTCAGTTTTATCCTGTTTTGGGACAAAATGGGTATAATTGTTGACTAAACACTCCAAATTCCTCCCGAACTCTTACAATTAGTTAACTGCACTGGATTGTCACACATTTTGACACTAAAAACCCAAACCAAGCTGTTTACTGCTTCAAATTAATGTTTTCTCGGTGTTAGCCTGTTTTCTCGTTTTATGCCTGTTTTGGAACAAAATAGGTATAAGTGTTGTCTAAACACTCCAAATTCAACCCGAACTCTTATAATCAGTTAAATGCATTGGATTGTTACATATTTTGACCCTAGAGAGAGTAACATAGCTGTTTACTGCTTTAAATCAATGTTTTCTCGGTTTTAGCCTGTTTTCTAGTTTTATGCCTGTTTTGGAACAAAATAGGTATAAGTGTTGTCTAAACACTCCAAATTCAACCCGAAATCTTATAATTAGTTAAATGCATTGGATTGTTACATATTTTGACCCTAGAGAGAGTAACATAGCTGTTTACTGCTTTAAATCAATGTTTTCTTGGTTTTAGCCTGCTTCGGGACAAAATAGGTATAATTGTTGTCTAAACACTCCAAATTCATCCCGAACTCTTACAATTAGTCAAATGCTCGATTGTCACACAATTTGACACTAGAAACACAAACAAAGCTGTTTACTGCTTCGAATTAATGTTTTCGCGGTTTTAGTCTGTTTTCTCGTTTTAAGCCTATTTTGGAACAAAATAGGTATAAGTGTTGTCTAAACCCTCCAATTTAAACCCGGACTCTTATAATTAGTCAAACGAATTAGATTGTTGCATATTTTCACCCTAGAAACAGTAACATAGCTGTTTACTGCTTTAAATCAATGTTTTCTCAGTTTTATCCTGTTTTGGGACAAAATGGGTATAATTGTTGACTAAACACTCCAAATTAAACCCGGACTCTTATAATTAGTCAAACGCATTACATTTTTACATATTTCACCCTAGAAAAAGTAACATAGCTGTTTACTGCTTTAAATCAGTGTTTTCTCGGTTTTAGCCTGTTTTGGGACAAAATGGGTACAATTGTTGTCTAAACATTCCAAATTCCTCCCGAACTCTTACAATTAGTTAAATGCATTGGATTGTCACACATTTTGACACTAGCAACACAAACAAAGCTGTTTACTGCTTCGAATTAATGTTTTCTCGGTTTTAGCCTGTTTTCTCATTTTAAGCCTATTTTGGAACAAAATAGGTATAAGTGTTGTCTAAACACTCCAAATTAAACCCGAACTCTTAAAATTAGTCAAACGCATTAGATTGTTGCATATTTTCACCCTAGAAAGAGTAACATAGCTGTTTACTGCTTTAAATCAATGTTTCTCGGGTTTAGCCTGTTTCGGAACAAAATGGGTATAATTGTTGTCTAAACACTCCAAAATTCATCCTGAACTCTTACAATTAGTCAAATGCTTTCGATTGTCACTCATTTTGACACTAGTAACAAAAACGAACTGTTTACTGCTTCGAATTAATGTTTTCGCGGTTTTAGCCTGTTTTCTCGTTTTAAGCCTATTTTGGAACAAAATAGGTATAAGTGTTGTCTAAACCCTCCAATTTAAACCCGGACTCTTATAATTAGTCAAACGCATTAGCTTGTTGCATATTATCACCCTAGAAACAGTAACATAGCTGTTTACTGCTTTAAATCAATGTTTTCTCAGTTTTATCCTGTTTTCAGACAAAATGGGTATAATTGTTGACTAAACACTCCAAATTCCTCCCGAACTCTTAAAATTAGTTAACTGCACTGGATTGTCACACATTTTGACACTAAAAACACAAACAAAGCTGTTTACTGCTTCGAATTAATGTTTTCTCGGTGTTAGCCTGTTTTCTCGTTTTATGCCTGTTTTGGAACAAAATAGGTATAAGTGTTGTCTAAACACTCCAAATTCAACCCGAACTCTTATAATTAGTTAAATGCATTGGATTGTTACATATTTTGACCCTAGAGAGAGTAACATAGCTGTTTACTGCTTTAAATCAATGTTTTCTCGGTTTTAGCCTGTTTCGGGACAAAATGGGTATAATTGTTGTCTAAACACTCCAAATTCATCCCGAACTCTTACAATTAGTCAAATGCATTCGATTGTCACACATTTTGACACTAGAAACACAAACAAAGCTGTTTACTGCTTCGAATTAATGTTTTCGCGGTTTTAGCCTGTTTTCTCGTTTTAAACCTATTTTGGAACAAAATAGGTATAAGTGTTGTCTAAACACTCCAATTTAAATCCGGACTCTTATAATTAGTCAACCGCATTAGATTGTTGCATATTTTCACTCTAGAAACAGTAACATAGCTGTTTACTGCTTTAAATCAATGTTTTCTCAGTTTTATCCTGTTTTGGGACAAAATGGGTATAATTGTTGACTAAACACTCCAAATTCCTCCCGAACTCTTACAATTAGTTAACTGCAGTGGATTGTCACATATTTTGACACTAAAAACCCAAACAAAGCTGTTTACTGCTTCGAATTAATGTTTTCTCGGTGTTAGCCTGTTTTCTCGTTTTATGCCTGTTTTGGAACAAAATAGGTATAAGTGTTGTCTAAACACTCCAAATTCATCCCGAACTCTTATAATTAGTCAAATGCTTTCGATTGTCACACATTTTGACACTAGAAACACAAACAAAGCTGTTTACTGCTTCGAATTAATGTTTTCGCGGTTTTAGTCTGTTTTCTCGTTTTAAGCCTATTTTGGAACAAAATAGGTATAAGTGTTGTCTATACCCTCCAATTTAAACCGGGACTCTTATAATTAGTCAAACGCATTAGATTGTTTCATCTTTTCACCCTAGAAACAGTAACATAGCTGTTTACTGCTTTAAATCAATGTTTTCTTAGTTTTATCCTGTTTTGGGACAAAATGGGTATAATTGTTGACTAAACACTCCAAATTCGTCCCGAACTCTTACAATTAGTTAACTGCACTGGATTGTCACACATTTTGACACTAAAAACACAAACAAAGCTGTTTACTACTTCGAATTAATGTTTTCTCGGTGTTAGCCTGTTTTCTCGTTTTATGCCTGTTTTGGAACAAAATAGGTATAAGTGTTGTCTAAACACTCCAATTTAAACCCGGACTCTTATAATTAGTCAAACGCATTAGATTATTACATATTTTCACTCTAGAAACAGTAACATAGCTGTTTACTGCTTTAAATCAATGTTTTCTCAGTTTTATCCTGTTTTAGGACAAAATGGGTATAAGTGTTGTCTAAACACTCCAAATTCAACCCGAACTCTTACAATTAGTTAACTGCACTGGATTGTCACACATTTTGACACTAAAAACCCAAACCAAGCTGTTTACTGCTTCGAATTAATGTTTTATCGGTGTTAGCCTGTTTTCTCGTTTTATGCCTGTTTAGGAACAAAATAGGTATAAGTGTTGTCTAAACACTCCAAATTCATCCCGAACTCTTACAATTAGTCAAATGCATTCGATTGTCACACATTTTGACACTATAAACACAAACAAAGCTGTTTACTGCTTCGAATTAATGTTTTCGCGGTTTTAGCCTGTTTTCTCGTTTTAAGCCTATTTTGGAACAAAATAGGTATAAGTGTTGTCTAAACACTCCAATTTAAACCTGGACACTTATAATTAGTCAAACGCATTAGATTGTTGCATATTTTCACCCTAGAAACAGTAACATAGCTGTTTACTGCTTTAAATCAATGTTTTCTCAGTTTTATCCTGTTTTGGGACAAAATGGGTATAATTGTTGACTAAACACTCCAAATTCCTCCCGAACTCTTACAATTAGTTAACTGCACTGGATTGTCACACATTTTGACACTAAAAACCCAAACCAAGCTGTTTACTGCTTCGAATTAATGTTTTCTTGGTGTTAGCCTGTTTTCTCGTTTTATGCCTCTTTTGGAACAAAATAGGTATAAGTGTTGTCTAAACACTCCAAATTCAACCCGAACTCTTACAATTAGTCAAATGCATTCGATTGTCACACATTTTGACACTAGAAACACAAACAAAGCTGTTTACTGCTTCGAATTAATGTTTTCTCGGTGTTAGCCTGTTTTCTCGTTTTGTGCCTGTTTTGGAACAAAATAGGTATAAGTGTTGTCTAAACACTCCAAATTCAACCCGAACTCTTATAATTAGTTAAATGCATTGGATTGTTACATATTTTGACCCTAGAGAGAGTAACATAGCTGTTTACTGCTTTAAATCAATGTTTTCTCGGTTTTAGCCTGTTTCGGGACAAAATGGGTATAATTGTTGTCTAAACACTCCAAAATCATGCCGAACTCTTACAATTAGTCAAATGCATTCGATTGTCACACATTTTGACACTAGAAACACAAAAAAAGCTGTTTACTGCTTCGAATTAATGTTTTCGCGGTTTTAGCCTGTTTTCTCGTTTTAAACCTATTTTGGAACAAAATAGGTATAAGTGTTGTCTAAACACTCCAATTTAAACCCGGACTCTTATAATTAGTCAAACGCATTAGATTGTTGCATATTTTCACCCTAGAAACAGTAACATAGCTGTTTACTGCTTTAAATCAATGTTTTCTCAATTTTATCCTGTTTTGGGACAAAATGGGTATAATTGTTGACTAAACACTCCAAATTCCTCCCGAACTCTTACAATTAGTTAACTGCACTGGATTGTCACACATTTTGACACTAAAAACCCAAACCAAGCTGTTTACTGTTTCGAATTAATGTTTTATCGCTGTTAGCCTGTTTTCTCGTTTTATGCCTGTTTTGGAACAAAATAGGTATAAGTGTTGTCTAAACACTCCAAATTCATCCCGAACTCTTACAATTAGTCAAATGCATTCGATTGTCACACATTTTGACACTATAAACACAAACAAAGCTGTTTACTGCTTCGAATTAATGTTTTCGCGGTTTTAGCCTGTTTTCTCGTTTTAAGCCTATTTTGGAACAAAATAGGTATAGGTGTTGTCTAAACACTCCAATTTAAACCCGGACTCTTATAATTAGTTAAACGCATTAGATTGTTGCATATTTTCACCCTAGAAACAGTAACATAGCTGTTTACTGCTTTAAATCAATGTTTTCTCAGTTTTATCCTGTTTTGGGACAAAATGGGTATAATTGTTGACTAAACACTCCAAATTCCTCCCGAACTCTTACAATTAGTTAACTGCACTGGATTGTCACACATTTTGACACTAAAAACCCAAACCAAGCTGTTTACTGCTTCAAATTAATGTTTTCTCGGTGTTAGCCTGTTTTCTCGTTTTATGCCTGTTTTGGAACAAAATAGGTATAAGTGTTGTCTAAACACTCCAAATTCAACCCGAACTCTTATAATCAGTTAAATGCATTGGATTGTTACATATTTTGACCCTAGAGAGAGTAACATAGCTGTTTACTGCTTTAAATCAATGTTTTCTCGGTTTTAGCCTGTTTTCTAGTTTTATGCCTGTTTTGGAACAAAATAGGTATAAGTGTTGTCTAAACACTCCAAATTCAACCCGAAATCTTATAATTAGTTAAATACATTGGATTGTTACATATTTTGACCCTAGAGAGAGTAACATAGCTGTTTACTGCTTTAAATCAAGGTTTATTTGGTTTTAGCCTGTTTCGGGACAAAATAGGTATAATTGTTGTCTAAACACTCCAAATTCATCCCGAACTCTTACAATTAGTCAAATGCTTTCGATTGTCACACATTTTGACACTAGAAACACAAACAAAGCTGTTTACTGCTTCGAATTAATGTTTTCGCGGTTTTAGTCTGTTTTCTCGTTTTAAGCCTCTTTTGGAACAAAATGGGTATAATTGTTGACTAAACACTCCAAATTCCTCCCGAACTCTTAAAATTAGTTAACTGCACTGGATTGTCACACATTTTGACACTAAAAACACAAACAAAGCTGTTTACTGCTTCGAATTAATGTTTTCTCGGTGTTAGCCTGTTTTCTCGTTTTATGCCTGTTTTGGAACAAAATAGGTATAAGTGTTGTCTAAACACTCCAAATTCAACCCGAACTCTTATAATTAGTTAAATGCATTGGATTGTTACATATTTTGACCCTAGAGAGAGTAACATAGCTGTTTACTGCTTTAAATCAATGTTTTCTCGGTTTTAGCCTGTTTCGGGACAAAATGGGTATAATTGTTGTCTAAACACTCCAAATTCATCCCGAACTCTTACAATTAGTTAACTGCACTGGATTGTCACACATTTTGACACTAAAAACCCAAACCAAGCTGTTTACTGCTTCAAATTAATGTTTTCTCGGTGTTAGCCTGTTTTCTCGTTTTATGCCTGTTTTGGAACAAAATAGGTATAAGTGTTGTCTAAACACTCCAAATTCAACCCGAACTCTTATAATCAGTTAAATGCATTGGATTGTTACATATTTTGACCCTAGAGAGAGTAACATAGCTGTTTACTGCTTTAAATCAATGTTTTCTTAGTTTTATCCTGTTTTGGGACAAAATGGGTATAATTGTTGACTAAACACTCCAAATTCGTCCCGAACTCTTACAATTAGTTAACTGCACTGGATTGTCACACATTTTGACACTAAAAACACAAACAAAGCTGTTTACTGCTTCGAATTAATGTTTTCTCGGTGTTAGCCTGTTTTCTCGTTTTATGCCTGTTTTGGAACAAAATAGGTATAAGTGTTGTCTAAACACTCCAATTTAAACCCGGACTCTTATAATTAGTCAAACGCATTAGATTGTTACATATTTTCACTCTAGAAACAGTAATATAGCTGTTTACTGCTTTAAATCAATGTTTTCTCAGTTTTATCCTGTTTTAGGACAAAATGGGTATAAGTGTTGTCTAAACACTCCAAATTCAACCCGAACTCTTACAATTAGTTAACTGCACTGGATTGTCACACGTTTTGACACTAAAAAACCAAACCAAGCTGTTTACTGCTTCGAATTAATGTTTTATCGGTGTTAGCCTGTTTTCTCGTTTTATGCCTGTTTAGGAACAAAATAGGTATAAGTGTTGTCTAAACACTCCAAATTCATCCCGAACTCTTACAATTAGTCAAATGCATTCGATTGTCACACATTTTGACACTATAAACACAAACAAAGCTGTTTACTGCTTCGAATTAATGTTTTCGCGGTTTTAGCCTGTTTTCTCGTTTTAAGCCTATTTTGGAACAAAATAGGTATAAGTGTTGTCTAAACACTCCAATTTAAACCTGGACACTTATAATTAGTCAAACGCATTAGATTGTTGCATATTTTCACCCTAGAAACAGTAACATAGCTGTTTACTGCTTTAAATCAATGTTTTCTCAGTTTTATCCTGTTTTGGGACAAAATGGGTATAATTGTTGACTAAACACTCCAAATTCCTCCCGAACTCTTACAATTAGTTAACTGCACTGGATTGTCACACATTTTGACACTAAAAACCCAAACCAAGCTGTTTACTGCTTCGAATTAATGTTTTCTTGGTGTTAGCCTGTTTTCTCGTTTTATGCCTCTTTTGGAACAAAATAGGTATAAGTGTTGTCTAAACACTCCAAATTCAACCCGAACTCTTACAATTAGTCAAATGCATTCGATTGTCACACATTTTGACACTAGAAACACAAACAAAGCTGTTTACTGCTTCGAATTAATGTTTTCGCGGTTTTAGCCTGTTTTCTCGTTTTAAGCCTATTTTGGAACAAAATAGGTATAAGTGTTGTCTAAACACTCCAATTTAAACCCGGACTCTTATAATTAGTCAAACGCATTAGATTGTTGCATATTTTCACCCTAGAAACAGTAACATAGCTGTTTACTGCTTTAAATCAATGTTTTCTCAGTTTTATCCTGTTTTGGGACAAAATGGGTATAATTGTTGACTAAACACTCCAAATTCCTCCCGAACTCTTACAATTAGTTAACTGCACTGGATTGTCACACATTTTGACACTAAAAACCCAAACCAAGCTGTTTACTGCTTCAAATTAATGTTTTCTCGGTGTTAGCCTGTTTTCTCGTTTTATGCCTGTTTTGGAACAAAATAGGTATAAGTGTTGTCTAAACACTCCAAATTCAACCCGAACTCTTATAATTAGTTAAATGCATTGGATTGTTACATATTTTGACCCTAGAGAGAGTAACATAGCTGTTTACTGCTTTAAATCAATGTTTTCTCGGTTTTAGCCTGTTTTCTCGTTTTATGCCTATTTTGGAAAAAAATAGGTATAAGTGTTGTCTAAACACTCCAAATTAAACCCGGACTCTTATAATTAGTCAAACGCATTACATTTTTACATATTTCACCATAGAAAAAGTAACATAGCTGTTTACTGCTTTGAATCAGTGTTTTCTCGGTTTTAGCCTGTTTTGGGACAAAATGGGTACAATTGTTGTCTAAACATTCCAAATTCCTCCCGAACTCTTACAATTAGTTAAATGCATTGGATTGTCACACATTTTGACACTAGAAACACAAACAAAGCTGTTTACTGCTTCGAATTAATGTTTTCTCGGTTTTAGCCTGTTTTCTCATTTTAAGCCTATTTTGGAACAAAATAGGTATAAGTGTTGTCTAAACACTCCAAATTCAACCCGAACTCTTAAAATTAGTCAAACGCATTAGATTGTTACATATTTTGACCCTAGAGAGAGTAACATAGCTGTTTACTGCTTTAAATCAATGTTTTCTCGGTTTTAGCCTGTTTCGGGACAAAATGGGTATAATTGTTGTCTAAACACACCAAATTCATCCCGAACTCTTACAATTAGTCAAATGCATTCGATTGTCACACATTTTGACCCTAGAGAGAGTAACATAGCTGTTTACTGCTTTAAATAAATATTTTCTCGGTTTTAGCCTGTTTCGGGACAAAATGGGTATAATTGTTGTCTAAACACTCCAAATTCATCCCGAACTCTTACAATTAGTCAAATTCTTTCAATTGTCACACATTTTGACACTAGAAACACAAACAAAGCTGTTTACTGCTTCGAATTAATGTTTTCGCGGTTTTAGTCTGTTTTCTCGTTTTAAGCCTATTTTGGAACAAAATAGGTATAAGTGTTGTCTAAACCCTCCAATTTAAACCCGGACTCTTATAATTAGTCAAACGCATTAGCTTGTTGCATATTTTCACCCTAGAAACAGTAACATAGCTGTTTACTGCGTTAAATCAATGTTTTCTCAGTTTTATCCTGTTTTCAGACAAAATGGGTATAATTGTTGACTAAACACTCCAAATTCCTCCCGAACTCTTAAAATTAGTTAACTGCACTGGATTGTCACACATTTTAACACTAAAAACACAAACAAAGCTGTTTACTGCTTCGAATTAATGTTTTCTCGGTGTTAGCCTGTTTTCTCGTTTTATGCCTGTTTCGGAACAAAATCGGTATAAGTGTTGTCTAAACACTCTAAATTCAACCCGAACTCTTATAATTAGTTAAATGCATTGGATTGTTACATATTTTGACCCTAGAGAGAGTAACATAGCTGTTTACTGCTTTATATCAATGTTTTCTCGTTTTAAGTCTATTTTGGAACAAAATAGGTATAAGTGTTGTCTAAACACTCCAAATTCATCCCGAACTGTTACAATTAGTCAAATGCTTTCGATTGTCACACATTTTGACACTAGAAACACAAACAAAGCTGTTTACTGCTTCGAATTAATGTTTTCACGGTTTTAGTCTGTTTTCTCGTTTTAAGCCTATTTTGGAACAAAATAGGTATAAGTGTTGTCTAAACCCTCCAATTTAAACCCGGACTCTTATAATCAGTCAAACGAATTAGATTGTTGCATATCTTCACCCTAGAAACAGTAACATAGCTGTTTACTGCTTTAAATCAATGTTTTCTCAGTTTTATCCTGTTTTGGGACAAAATGGGTATAATTGTTGACTAAACACTCCAAATTCCTCCCGAACTCTTACAATTAGTTAACTGCACTGGATTGTCACACATTTTGACACTAAAAACCCAAACCAAGCTGTTTACTGCTTCAAATTAATGTTTTCTCGGTGTTAGCCTGTTTTCTCGTTTTATGCCTGTTTTGGAACAAAATAGGTATAAGTGTTGTCTAAACACTCCAAATTCATCCCGAACTCTTATAATTAGTTAAATGCATTGGATTGTTACATATTTTGACCCTAGAGAGAGTAACATAGCTGTTTACTGCTTTAAATCAATGTTTTCTCGGTTTTAGCCTGTTTTCTAGTTTTATGCCTGTTTTGGAACAAAATAGGTATAAGTGTTGTCTAAACACTCCAAATTCAACCCGAAATCTTATAATTAGTTAAATGCATTGGATTGTTACATATTTTGACCCTAGAGAGAGTAACATAGCTGTTTACTGCTTTAAATCAATGTTTTCTTGGTTTTAGCCTGTTTTGGGACAAAATGGGTACAATTGTTGTCTAAACATTCCAAATTCCTCCCGAACTCTTACAATTAGTTAAATGCATTGGATTGTCACACATTTTGACACTAGAAACACAAACAAAGCTGTTTACTGCTTCGAATTAATGTTTTCTCGGTTTTAGCCTGTTTTCTCATTTTAAGCCTATTTTGGAACAAAATAGGTATAAGTGTTGTCTAAACACTCCAAATTCAACCCGAACTCTTAAAATTAGTCAAACGCATTAGATTGTTGCATATTTTCACCCTAGAAAGAGTAACATAGCTGTTTACTGCTTTAAATCAATGTTTTCTCGGGTTTAGCCTGTTTCGGAACAAAATGGGTATAATTGTTGTCTAAACACTCCAAATTCATCCCGAACTCTTACAATTAGTCAAATGCATTCGATTGTCACACATTTTGACACTAGAAACACAAACGAAGCTATTTACTGCTTCGAATTAATGTTTTCGCGGTTTTAGCCTGTTTTCTCGTTTTAAGCCTATTTTGGAACAAAATAGGTATAAGTGTTGTCTAAACCCTCCAATTTAAACCCGGACTCTTATAATTAGTCAAACGCATTAGCTTGTTGCATATTTTCACCCTAGAAACAGTAACATAGCTGTTTACTGCGTTAAATCAATGTTTTCTCAGTTTTATCCTGTTTTCAGACAAAATGGGTATAATTGTTGACTAAACACTCCAAATTCCTCCCGAACTCTTAAAATTAGTTAACTGCACTGGATTGTCACACATTTTAACACTAAAAACACAAACAAAGCTGTTTACTGCTTCGAATTAATGTTTTCTCGGTGTTAGCCTGTTTTCTCGTTTTATGCCTGTTTCGGAACAAAATCGGTATAAGTGTTGTCTAAACACTCTAAATTCAACCCGAACTCTTATAATTAGTTAAATGCATTGGATTGTTACATATTTTGACCCTAGAGAGAGTAACATAGCTGTTTACTGCTTTATATCAATGTTTTCTCGTTTTAAGTCTATTTTGGAACAAAATAGGTATAAGTGTTGTCTAAACACTCCAAATTCATCCCGAACTGTTACAATTAGTCAAATGCTTTCGATTGTCACACATTTTGACACTAGAAACACAAACAAAGCTGTTTACTGCTTCGAATTAATGTTTTCACGGTTTTAGTCTGTTTTCTCGTTTTAAGCCTATTTTGGAACAAAATAGGTATAAGTGTTGTCTAAACCCTCCAATTTAAACCCGGACTCTTATAATTAGTCAAACGAATTAGATTGTTGCATATCTTCACCCTAGAAACAGTAACATAGCTGTTTACTGCTTTAAATCAATGTTTTCTCAGTTTTATCCTGTTTTGGGACAAAATGGGTATAATTGTTGACTAAACACTCCAAATTCCTCCCGAACTCTTACAATTAGTTAACTGCACTGGATTGTCACACATTTTGACACTAAAAACCCAAACCAAGCTGTTTACTGCTTCAAATTAATGTTTTCTCGGTGTTAGCCTGTTTTCTCGTTTTATGCCTGTTTTGGAACAAAATAGGTATAAGTGTTGTCTAAACACTCCAAATTCATCCCGAACTCTTATAATTAGTTAAATGCATTGGATTGTTACATATGTTGACCCTAGAGAGAGTAACATAGCTGTTTACTGCTTTAAATCAATGTTTTCTCGGTTTTAGCCTGTTTTCTAGTTTTATGCCTGTTTTGGAACAAAATAGGTATAAGTGTTGTCTAAACACTCCAAATTCAACCCGAAATCTTATAATTAGTTAAATGCATTGGATTGTTACATATTTTGACCCTAGAGAGAGTAACATAGCTGTTTACTGCTTTATATCAATGTTTTCTCGTTTTAAGTCTATTTTGGAACAAAATAGGTATAAGTGTTGTCTAAACACTCCAAATTCATCCCGAACTGTTACAATTAGTCAAATGCTTTCGATTGTCACGCATTTTGACACTAGAAACACAAACAAAGCTGTTTACTGCTTCGAATTAATGTTTTCGCGGTTTTAGTCTGTTTTCTCGTTTTAAGCCTATTTTGGAACAAAATAGGTATAAGTGTTGTCTAAACCCTCCAATTTAAACCCGGACTCTTATAATTAGTCAAACGAATTAGATTGTTGCATATTTTCACCCTAGAAACAGTAACATAGCTGTTTACTGCTTTAAATCAATGTTTTCTCAGTTTTATCCTGTTTTGGGACAAAATGGGTATAATTGTTGACTAAACACTCCAAATTCCTCCCGAACTCTTACAATTAGTTAACTGCACTGGATTGTCACACATTTTGACACTAAAAACCCAAACCAAGCTGTTTACTGCTTCAAATTAATGTTTTCTCGGTGTTAGCCTGTTTTCTCGTTTTATGCCTGTTTTGGAACAAAATAGGTGTAAGTGTTGTCTAAACACTCCAAATTCATCCCGAACTCTTATAATTAGTTAAATGCATTGGATTGTTACATACTTTGACCCTAGAGAGAGTAACATAGCTGTTTACTGCTTTAAATCAATGTTTTCTCGGTTTTAGCCTGTTTTCTCGTTTTATGCCTGTTTTGGAACAAAATAGGTATAAGTGTTGTCTAAACACTCCAAATTCAACCCGAACTCTTATAATTAGTTAAATGCATTGGATTGTTACATATTTTGACTCTAGAGAGAGTAACATAGCTGTTTACTGCTTTAAATCAATGTTTTCTCGGTTTTAGCTTGTTTAGGGACAAAATGGGTATAATTGTTGTCTAAACACTCCAAATTCATCACGAACTATTACAATTAGTCAAATGCTTTCGATTGTCACACATTTTGACACTAGAAACACAAACGAAGCTGTTTACTGCTTCGAATTAATGTTTTCGCGGTTTTAGCCTGTTTTCTCGTTTTAAGCCTATTTTAGAACAAAATAGGTATAAGTGTTGTCTAAACCCTCCAATTTAAACCCGGACTCTTATAATTAGTCAAACGCATTAAATTGTTGCATATTTTCACTCTAGAAACAGTAACATAGCTGTTTACTGCTTTAAATCAATGTTTTCTCAGTTTTATCCTGTTTTGGGACAAAATGGGTATAATTGTTGACTAAACACTCCAAATTCCTCCCGAACTCTTACAATTAGTTAACTGCGCTGGATTGTCACACATTTTGACAATAAAAACCCAAACCAAGCTGTTTACTGCTTCGAATTAATGTTTTCTTGCTGTTAGCCTGTTTTCTCGTTTTATGCCTGTTTTGGAACAAAATAGGTATAAGTGTTGTCTAAACACTCCAAATTCATCCCGAACTCTAACAATTAGTCAAATGCATTCGATTGTCACACATTTTGACACTAGAAACACAAACAAAGCTGTTTACTGCTTCGAATTAATGTTTTCGCGGTTTTAGCCTGTTTTCTCGTTTTAAGTCTATTTTGGAACAAAATAGGTATAAGTGTTGTCTAAACACTCCAATTTAAACCCGGACTCTTATAATTAGTCAAACGCATTAGAATGTTGCATATTTTCACCCTAGAAACAGTAACATAGCTGTTTACTGCTTTAAATCAATGTTTTCTCAGTTTTATCCTGTTTTGGGACAAAATGGGTATAATTGTTGACTAAACACTCCAAATTCCTCCCGAACTCTTACAATTAGTTAACTGCGCTGGATTGTCACACATTTTGACAATAAAAACCCAAACCAAGCTGTTTACTGCTTCGAATTAATGTTTTCTTGCTGTTAGCCTGTTTTCTCGTTTTATGCCTGTTTTGGAACAAAATAGGTATAAGTGTTGTCTAAACACTCCAAATTCAACCCGAACTCTTACAATTAGTCAAATGCATTCGATTGTCACACATTTTGACACTAGAAACACAAACAAAGCTGTTTACTGCTTCGAATTAATGTTTTCGCGGTTTTAGCCTGTTTTCTCGTTTTAAGTCTATTTTGGAACAAAATAGGTATAAGTGTTGTCTAAACACTCCAATTTAAACCCGGACTCTTATAATTAGTCAAACGCATTAGACTGTTGCATATTTTCACCCTAGAAACAGTAACATAGCTGTTTACTGCTTTAAATCAATGTTTTCTCAGTTTTATCCTGTTTTGGGACAAAATGGGTATAATTGTTGACTCAACACTCCAAATTCCTCCCGAACTCTTACAATTAGTTAACTGCGCTGGATTGTCACACATTTTGACAATAAAAACCCAAACCAAGCTGTTTACTGCTTCGAATTAATGTTTTCTTGCTGTTAGCCTGTTTTCTCGTTTTATGCCTGTTTTGGAACAAAATAGGTATAAGTGTTGTCTAAACACTCCAAATTCAACCCGAACTCTTACAATTAGTCAAATGCATTCGATTGTCACACATTTTGACACTAGAAACACAAACAAAGCTGTTTACTGCTTCGAATTAATATTTTCGCGGTTTTAGCCTGTTTTCTCGTTTTAAGTCTATTTTGGAACAAAATAGGTATAAGTGTTGTCTAAACACTCCAATTTAAACCCGGACTCTTATAATTAGTCAAACGCATTAGACTGTTGCATATTTTCACCCTAGAAACAGTAACATAGCTGTTTACTGCTTTAAATCAATGTTTTCTCAGTTTTATCCTGTTTTGGGACAAAATGGGTATAATTGTTGACTAAACACTCCAAATTCCTCCCGAACTCTTACAATTAGTTAACTGCACTGGATTGTCACACATTTTGACACTAAAAACCCAAACCAAGCTGTTTACTGCTTCAAATTAATGTTTTCTCGGTGTTAGCCTGTTTTCTCGTTTTAAGTCTATTTTGGAACAAAATAGGTATAAGTGTTGTCTAAACACTCCAATTTAAACCCGGACTCTTATAATTAGTCAAACGCATTAGACTGTTGCATATTTTCACCCTAGAAACAGTAACATAGCTGTTTACTGCTTTAAATCAATGTTTTCTCAGTTTTATCCTGTTTTGGGACAAAATGGGTATAATTGTTGACTAAACACTCCAAATTCCTCCCGAACTCTTACAATTAGTTAACTGCACTGGATTGTCACACATTTTGACACTAAAAACCCAAACCAAGCTGTTTACTGCTTCAAATTAATGTTTTCTCGGTGTTAGCCTGTTTTCTCGTTTTAAGTCTATTTTGGAACAAAATAGGTATAAGTGTTGTCTAAACACTCCAATTTAAACCCGGACTCTTATAATTAGTCAAACGCATTAGACTGTTGCATATTTTCACCCTAGAAACAGTAACATAGCTGTTTACTGCTTTAAATCAATGTTTTCTCAGTTTTATCCTGTTTTGGGACAAAATGGGTATAATTGTTGACTAAACACTCCAAATTCCTCCCGAACTCTTACAATTAGTTAACTGCACTGGATTGTCACACATTTTGACAATAAAAACCCAAACCAAGCTGTTTACTGCTTCGAATTAATGTTTTCTTGCTGTTAGCCTGTTTTCTCGTTTTATGCCTGTTTTGGAACAAAATAGGTATAAGTGTTGTCTAAACACTCCAAATTCATCCTGAACTCTTACAATTAGTCAAATGCATTCGATTGTCACACATTTTGACACTAGAAACACAAACAAAGCTGTTTACTGCTTCGAATTAATATTTTCGCGGTTTTAGCCTGTTTTCTCGTTTTAAGTCTATTTTGGAACAAAATAGGTATAAGTGTTGTCTAAACACTCCAATTTAAACCCGGACTCTTATAATTAGTCAAACGCATTAGACTGTTGCATATTTTCACCCTAGAAACAGTAACATAGCTGTTTACTGCTTTAAATCAATGTTTTCTCAGTTTTATCCTGTTTTGGGACAAAATGGGTATAATTGTTGACTAAACACTCCAAATTCCTCCCGAACTCTTACAATTAGTTAACTGCACTGGATTGTCACACATTTTGACACTAAAAACCCAAACCAAGCTGTTTACTGCTTCAAATTAATGTTTTCTCGGTGTTAGCCTGTTTTCTCGTTTTAAGTCTATTTTGGAACAAAATAGGTATAAGTGTTGTCTAAACACTCCAATTTAAACCCGGACTCTTATAATTAGTCAAACGCATTAGACTGTTGCATATTTTCACCCTAGAAACAGTAACATAGCTGTTTACTGCTTTAAATCAATGTTTTCTCAGTTTTATCCTGTTTTGGGACAAAATGGGTATAATTGTTGACTCAACACTCCAAATTCCTCCCGAACTCTTACAATTAGTTAACTGCGCTGGATTGTCACACATTTTGACAATAAAAACCCAAACCAAGCTGTTTACTGCTTCGAATTAATGTTTTCTTGCTGTTAGCCTGTTTTCTCGTTTTATGCCTGTTTTGGAACAAAATAGGTATAAGTGTTGTCTAAACACTCCAAATTCAACCCGAACTCTTACAATTAGTCAAATGCATTCGATTGTCACACATTTTGACACTAGAAACACAAACAAAGCTGTTTACTGCTTCGAATTAATATTTTCGCGGTTTTAGCCTGTTTTCTCGTTTTAAGTCTATTTTGGAACAAAATAGGTATAAGTGTTGTCTAAACACTCCAATTTAAACCCGGACTCTTATAATTAGTCAAACGCATTAGACTGTTGCATATTTTCACCCTAGAAACAGTAACATAGCTGTTTACTGCTTTAAATCAATGTTTTCTCAGTTTTATCCTGTTTTGGGACAAAATGGGTATAATTGTTGACTAAACACTCCAAATTCCTCCCGAACTCTTACAATTAGTTAACTGCACTGGATTGTCACACATTTTGACACTAAAAACCCAAACCAAGCTGTTTACTGCTTCAAATTAATGTTTTCTCGGTGTTAGCCTGTTTTCTCGTTTTAAGTCTATTTTGGAACAAAATAGGTATAAGTGTTGTCTAAACACTCCAATTTAAACCCGGACTCTTATAATTAGTCAAACGCATTAGACTGTTGCATATTTTCACCCTAGAAACAGTAACATAGCTGTTTACTGCTTTAAATCAATGTTTTCTCAGTTTTATCCTGTTTTGGGACAAAATGGGTATAATTGTTGACTAAACACTCCAAATTCCTCCCGAACTCTTACAATTAGTTAACTGCACTGGATTGTCACACATTTTGACAATAAAAACCCAAACCAAGCTGTTTACTGCTTCGAATTAATGTTTTCTTGCTGTTAGCCTGTTTTCTCGTTTTATGCCTGTTTTGGAACAAAATAGGTATAAGTGTTGTCTAAACACTCCAAATTCAACCCGAACTCTTACAATTAGTGAAATGCATTCGATTGTCACACATTTTGACACTAGAAACACAAACAAAGCTGTTTACTGCTTCGAATTAATATTTTCGCGGTTTTAGCCTGTTTTCTCGTTTTAAGTCTATTTTGGAACAAAATAGGTATAAGTGTTGTCTAAACACTCCAATTTAAACCCGGACTCTTATAATTAGTCAAACGCATTAGACTGTTGCATATTTTCACCCTAGAAACAGTAACATAGCTGTTTACTGCTTTAAATCAATGTTTTCTCAGTTTTATCCTGTTTTGGGACAAAATGGGTATAATTGTTGACTAAACACTCCAAATTCCTCCCGAACTCTTACAATTAGTTAACTGCACTGGATTGTCACACATTTTGACACTAAAAACCCAAACCAAGCTGTTTACTGCTTCAAATTAATGTTTTCTCGGTGTTAGCCTGTTTTCTCGTTTTAAGTCTATTTTGGAACAAAATAGGTATAAGTGTTGTCTAAACACTCCAATTTAAACCCGGACTCTTATAATTAGTCAAACGCATTAGACTGTTGCATATTTTCACCCTAGAAACAGTAACATAGCTGTTTACTGCTTTAAATCAATGTTTTCTCAGTTTTATCCTGTTTTGGGACAAAATGGGTATAATTGTTGACTAAACACTCCAAATTCCTCCCGAACTGTTACAATTAGTTAACTGCACTGGATTGTCACACATTTTGACACTAAAAACCCAAACCAAGCTGTTTACTGCTTCAAATTAATGTTTTCTCGGTGTTAGCCTGTTTTCTCGTTTTATGCCTGTTTTGGAACAAAATAGGTGTAAGTGTTGTCTAAACACTCCAAATTCATCCCGAACTCTTATAATTAGTTAAATGCATTGGATTGTTACATACTTTGACCCTAGAGAGAGTAACATAGCTGTTTACTGCTTTAAATCAATGTTTTCTCGGTTTTAGCCTGTTTTCTCGTTTTATGCCTGTTTTGGAACAAAATAGGTATAAGTGTTGTCTAAACACTCCAAATTCAACCCGAACTCTTATAATTAGTTAAATGCATTGGATTGTTACACATTTTGACTCTAGAGAGAGTAACATAGCTGTTTACTGCTTTAAATCAATGTTTTCTCGGTTTTAGCTTGTTTAGGGACAAAATGGGTATAATTGTTGTCTAAACACTCCAAATTCATCACGAACTATTACAATTAGTCAAATGCTTTCGATTGTCACACATTTTGACACTAGAAACACAAACGAAGCTGTTTACTGCTTCGAATTAATGTTTTCGCGGTTTTAGCCTGTTTTCTCGTTTTAAGCCTATTTTAGAACAAAATAGGTATAAGTGTTGTCTAAACCCTCCAATTTAAACCCGGACTCTTATAATTAGTCAAACGCATTAAATTGTTGCATATTTTCACTCTAGAAACAGTAACATAGCTGTTTACTGCTTTAAATCAATGTTTTCTCAGTTTTATCCTGTTTTGGGACAAAATGGGTATAATTGTTGACTAAACACTCCAAATTCCTCCCGAACTCTTACAATTAGTTAACTGCACTGGATTGTCACACAGTTTGACACTAAAAACCCAAACCAAGCTGTTTACTGCTTCGAATTAATGTTTTCTCGGTGTTAGCCTGTTTTCTCGTTTATGCCTGTTTTGGAACAAAATAGGTATAAGTGTTGTCTAAACACTCCAAATTCATCCCGAAGTCTAACAATTAGTCAAATGCATTCGATTGTCACACATTTTGACACTATAAACACAAACAAAGCTGTTTACTGCTTCGAATTAATGTTTTCGCGGTTTTAGCCTGTTTTCTCGTTTTAAGTCTATTTTGGAACAAAATAGGTATAAGTGTTGTCTAAACACTCCAATTTAAACCCGGACTCTTATAATTAGTCAAACGCATTAGACTGTTGCATATTTTCACCCTAGAAACAGTAACATAGCTGTTTACTGCTTTAAATCAATGTTTTCTCAGTTTTATCCTGTTTTGGGACAAAATGGGTATAATTGTTGACTAAACACTCCAAATTCCTCCCGAACTCTTACAATTAGTTAATTGCGCTGGATTGTCACACATTTTGACAATAAAAACCCAAACCAAGCTGTTTACTGCTTCGAATTAATGTTTTCTTGCTGTTAGCCTGTTTTCTGGTTTTATGCCTGTTTTGGAACAAAATAGGTATAAGTGTTGTCTAAACACTCCAAATTCAACCCGAACTCTTACAATTAGTCAAATGCATTCGATTGTCACACATTTTGACACTAGAAACACAAACAAAGCTGTTTACTGCTTCGAATTAATGTTTTCGCGGTTTTAGCCTGTTTTCTCGTTTTAAGTCTATTTTGGAACAAAATAGGTATAAGTGTTGTCTAAACACTCCAATTTAAACCCGGACTCTTATAATTAGTCAAACGCATTAGACTGTTGCATATTTTCACCCTAGAAACAGTAACATAGCTGTTTACTGCTTTAAATCAATGTTTTCTCAGTTTTATCCTGTTTTGGGACAAAATGGGTATAATTGTTGACTAAACACTCCAAATTCCTCCCGAACTCTTACAATTAGTTAACTGCGCTGGATTGTCACACATTTTGACAATAAAAACCCAAACCAAGCTGTTTACTGCTTCGAATTAATGTTTTCTTGCTGTTAGCCTGTTTTCTCGTTTTATGCCTGTTTTGGAACAAAATAGGTATAAGTGTTGTCTAAACACTCCAAATTCAACCCGAACTCTTACAATTAGTCAAATGCATTCGATTGTCACACATTTTGACACTAGAAACACAAACAAAGCTGTTTACTGCTTCGAATTAATGTTTTCGCGGTTTTAGCCTGTTTTCTCGTTTTAAGTCTATTTTGGAACAAAATAGGTATAAGTGTTGTCTAAACACTCCAATTTAAACCCGGACTCTTATAATTAGTCAAACGCATTAGACTGTTGCATATTTTCACCCTAGAAACAGTAACATAGCTGTTTACTGCTTTAAATCAATGTTTTCTCAGTTTTATCCTGTTTTGGGACAAAATGGGTATAATTGTTGACTAAACACTCCAAATTCCTCCCGAACTCTTACAATTAGTTAACTGGGCTGGATTGTCACACATTTTGACAATAAAAACCCAAACCAAGCTGTTTACTGCTTCGAATTAATGTTTTCTTGCTGTTAGCCTGTTTTCTCGTTTTATGCCTGTTTTGGAATAAAATAGGTATAAGTGTTGTCTAAACACTCCAAATTCAACCCGAACTCTAACAATTAGTCAAATGCATTCGATTGTCACACATTTTGACACTATAAACACAAACAAAGCTGTTTACTGCTTCGAATTAATGTTTTCGCGGTTTTAGCCTGTTTTCTCGTTTTAAGTCTATTTTGGAACAAAATAGGTATAAGTGTTGTCTAAACACTCCAATTTAAACCCGGACTCTTATAATTAGTCAAACGCATTAGACTGTTGCATATTTGCACCCTAGAAACAGTAACATAGCTGTTTACTGCTTTAAATCAATGTTTTCTCAGTTTTATCCTGTTTTGGGACAAAATGGGTATAATTGTTGACTAAACACTCCAAATTCCTCCCGAACTCTTACAATTAGTTAACTGCGCTGGATTGTCACACATTTTGACAATAAAAACCCAAACCAAGCTGTTTACTGCTTCGAATTAATGTTTTCTTGCTGTTAGCCTGTTTTCTCGTTTTATGCGTGTTTTGGAACAAAATAGGTATAAGTGTTGTCTAAACACTCCAAATTCAACCCGAACTCTTACAATTAGTCAAATGCATTCGATTGTCACATATTTTGACCCTAGAGAGAGTAACATAGCTGTTTACTGCTTTAAATCAATGTTTTCTCGGTTTTAGCTTGTTTAGAGACAAAATGGGTATAATTGTTGTCTAAACACTCCAAATTCATCACGAACTATTACAATTAGTCAAATGCTTTCGATTGTCACACATTTTGACACTAGAAACACAAACGAAGCTGTTTACTGCTTCGAATTAATGTTTTCGCGGTTTTAGCCTGTTTTCTCGTTTTAAGCCTATTTTAGAACAAAATAGGTATAAGTGTTGTCTAAACCCTCCAATTTAAACCCGGACTCTTATAATTAGTCAAACGCATTAAATTGTTGCATATTTTCACTCTAGAAACAGTAACATAGCTGTTTACTGCTTTAAATCAATGTTTTCTCAGTTTTATCCTGTTTTGGGACAAAATGGGTATAATTGTTGACTAAACACTCCAAATTCCTCCCGAACTCTTACAATTAGTTAACTGCACTGGATTGTCACACATTTTGACACTAAAAACCCAAACCAAGCTGTTTACTGCTTCGAATTAATGTTTTCTCGGTGTTAGCCTGTTTTCTCGTTTATGCCTGTTTTGGAACAAAATAGGTATAAGTGTTGTCTAAACACTCCAAATTCATCCCGAACTCTAACAATTAGTCAAATGCATTCGATTGTCACACATTTTGACACTATAAACACAAACAAAGCTGTTTACTGCTTCGAATTAATGTTTTCGCGGTTTTAGCCTGTTTTCTCGTTTTAAGTCTATTTTGGAACAAAATAGGTATAAGTGTTGTCTAAACACTCCAATTTAAACCCGGACTCTTATAATTAGTCAAACGCATTAGACTGTTGCATATTTTCACCCTAGAAACAGTAACATAACTGTTTACTGCTTTAAATCAATGTTTTCTCAGTTTTATCCTGTTTTGGGACAAAATGGGTATAATTGTTGACTAAACACTCCAAATTCCTCCCGAACTCTTACAATTAGTTAACTGCGCTGGATTGTCACACATTTTGACAATAAAAACCCAAACCAAGCTGTTTACTGCTTCGAATTAATGTTTTCTTGCTGTTAGCCTGTTTTCTCGTTTTATGCCTGTTTTGGAACAAAATAGGTATAAGTGTTGTCTAAACACTCCAAATTCAACCCGAACTCTTACAATTAGTCAAATGCATTCGATTGTCACACATTTTGACACTAGAAACACAAACAAAGCTGTTTACTGCTTCGAATTAATGTTTTCGCGGTTTTAGCCTGTTTTCTCGTTTTAAGTCTATTTTGGAACAAAATAGGTATAAGTGTTGTCTAAACACTCCAATTTAAACCCGGACTCTTATAATTAGTCAAACGCATTAGACTGTTGCATATTTTCACCCTAGAAACAGTAACATAGATGTTTACTGCTTTAAATCAATGTTTTCTCAGTTTTATCCTGTTTTGGGACAAAATGGGTATAATTGTTGACTAAACACTCCAAATTCCTCCCGAACTCTTACAATTAGTTAACTGCGCTGGATTGTCACACATTTTGACAATAAAAACCCAAACCAAGCTGTTTACTGCTTCGAATTAATGTTTTCTTGCTGTTAGCCTGTTTTCTCGTTTTATGCCTGTTTTGGAACAAAATAGGTATAAGTGTTGTCTAAACACTCCAAATTCAACCCGAACTCTTACAATTAGTCAAATGCATTCGATTGTCACACATTTTGACACTAGAAACACAAACAAAGCTGTTTACTGCTTCGAATTAATGTTTTCGCGGTTTTAGCCTGTTTTCTCGTTTTAAGCCTATTTTTGAACAAAATAGGTATAAGTGTTGTCTAAACACTCCAATTTAAACCCGGACTCTTATAATTAGTCAAACGCATTAGATTGTTGCATATTTTCACCCTAGAGACAGTAACATAGCTGTTTACTGCTTTAAATCAATGTTTTCTCAGTTTTATCCTGTTTTGGGACAAAATGGGTATAATTGTTGACTAAACACTCCAAATTCCTCCCGAACTCTTACAATTAGTTAACTGCACTGGATTGGCACACATTTTGACACTAAAAACCCAAACCAAGCTGTTTACTGCTTCGAATTAATGTTTTCTCGGTGTTAGCCTGTTTTCTCGTTTTATGCCTGTTTTTGAACAAAATAGGTATAAGTGTTGTCTAAACACTCCAAATTCAACCCGAACTCTTATAATTAGTTAAATGCATTGGATTGTTACATATTTTGACCCTAGAGAGAGTAACATAGCTGTTTACTGCTTTAAATCAACGTTTTCTCGGTTTTAGCCTGTTTTCTCGTTTTATGCCTATTTTGGAAAAAAAATAGGTATAAGTGTTGTCTAAACACTCCACATTAAACCTGGACTCTTATAATTAGTCAAACGTATTGACCAAGAATAAGCCTAAGGCAACCGTGACTGTCCGTACAGCCTAAGGCAACCGTGACCGTCCGTACGCCTAGGCAATAAGGTCGAGTTATCTATGTGTGTGTGGATAGTGAGGAGGCCTGCATGTCTTAGGCCCATGAGAAGGCTCTAGAATCTCCTTTGTAGCCGTTAGAGAGGAAGAGCAAGTGGAGTCACGGGTAATGTTGGGTTTAAGGAGGCTAGGATAGGTCGCTATCAGCCTTGGGATTAGTCTTGTCTCTCTCCCTGTCCCTATCACTTAGACGATCGGCTTGTAAAGGGTGTAGCCCTAAGTTTCCTTGTTATATATAGGCTTTAACCTACATTGTAAGAAAAATACTTATGGAATGAAAAACTAATCTTATCTCCTTCTTATTCTCTTTGTCTACCGAATCTCTCTTCACTCTCTAAACTTCCTTAAGTCTATCTTTACTTCCACTAATTCTAACATGGTATCAGAGCATGTTCTTCGATTCTTTGCAGTTTAATCTCATCATTCTACTTGTTTCTATACTCTAGCCTCCTTCTCTTCCATTCCTCCCACTAGCATCTCTCTTTTATTCTCCGGTAAACACTTTATCCATCGGTCCACAGAAATCAAACCATGGAAAACACCAAGCCCATTGTTACACCAATTGTTCTAAAGGGAACCAACTACTTGCTGTGGACAAGAACCACAAGAACCGCCCTTGGAGGTCGCGGCCTTTGGAGTCATGTCGAAACCGACTATGTACCAAAGCAAAACCTCAAAGGAGAAGAAGCTTCCGAGGTGGAAGAAGAGGAAGAGAGCGAGAGGAAGGCCAAGTGGTTCCAAGAAGACCAAGTTGTCCTATCTGTTCTCCAAAACTCTCTTGACACGCCAATCCTTGAGGCCTACTCATATTGTGAAACGGCCAAGGAACTTTGGGAAACGCTTAAGAGCGTCTATGGGAATGTCTCTAACTTGACCCGAGTCTTTGAAGTCAAGAGAGCCATCAATAGCCTGAGCCAAGATGACTTAGAGTTTACTAAGCATCTTGGTAAGTATAGAGCCCTTTGGTCGGAGCTTGAGGCCTTACGACCAAGCTCACTAGATCTAACGGTCCTTAATGAGAGAAAAGAGCAGGACAAGGTCTTTGGCCTCCTACTCACGCTCAACCCAGCCTTTAACGACCTCATGAAACACATCCTAAGAGGAGACAAGCTACCCAGCTTTGAAGAAGTGTGTTCTCAAGTTCAAAAGGAACAAGGCTCACTCGATCTCTTTAGCGGTAAGGGGGAGCTAGTCACGGCCAACAAAGGTGTGTACAAGCAGGAAGATAGGAAGGTCTGGGTGTGTGATCATTGCAAGAAGAGAGGCCATATGAAGGACAAATGATGGATCCTCCACCCTCATCTTAAGCCAGCAAAGTTCAAAGCGAATCTCTCTAAGGAAGCGGTAGGTGAAAAAGGGGCCTGTTCGTCGAGACAAGGAGAGGAGGTGGCCATGACTGCATCCTATGGAGAGGTGGTAAGGAAGTCTGACATAGAGGCCCTCATTCGCTCCATTGCTTCACTCAAGGAGTCTGGTATCTCCTTCTTTACCTCTAAGCCTAGTAAATCACTTGTTATTGACTCGGGTGCCTCTCACCACATGATTAGTAACCCTAGTCTAATTAACAATATAAAACCGGCTTTAGGAAATGTTATTATTGCTAATGGAGAACAAATATCAGTAAAAGGAATAGGAGACTTGAAACTATTTGATAAAACCTCAAAAGCTTTCTTTATGCCTACCTTCACCTCTAATCTTCTATCGGTTAAAAGGGCCACAAATGATTTGAATTGTTATGCAATCTTTGGTCCTAACAGTGTTCATTTTCAGGATATTGAAACTGGAAAAGTTCTTGGAGAAGGGCAAGGGATTGGAGATCTCTATGTCCTAGAGAAAACGGATCCCAACTTATCTTCTTCTATTAACTCTTGTTTTGTTGTTAATTCGGATATGGTGTGGCATGCTAGGCTAGGCCACCCACATTCTCGTGCTCTTGGGCTAATGTTTCCTAATATTTCTTTTGATAACTCTACTTGTGAGCCTTGTATCCTTGGAAAACATTGCAAGTCTATCTTTTCTAAATCAACTACTATTTATGAAAATTGCTTTGATCTAGTTCATTCAGATGTTTGGACATCACCATGTCTATCTAGGGACAATAACAAGTATTTTGTGACCTTTATTGATGAAAAATCAAAATATACTTGGGTCACTTTGTTACCTTCTAAAGATAGAGTATTTGATGCCTTTGTCAATTTTCAGAATTATGTGACTAATCATTTCAATGCTAAACTTAAGGTACTAAGGTCGGATAATGGTGGAGAATACACGAGTTGCAAGTTCAAAGAACATCTCTCTAAGCATGGCATTCTCCATCAAACTAGTTGTCCCTACACGCCCCAACAAAATGGTGTGGCCGAGAGAAAGAACCGGCACCTCATGGAGGTTGCGCGGTCAATGATGTTCCATTCGAATGTTACCAAGAGATTTTGGGGTGATGCTGTGATGACAGCATGATATTTGATCAACCGGACACCAACCAAAGTTCTTCATGACTTATCCCCATTTGAGGTATTAAACAAATTTAAACCATCTCTTGATCACTTACGTGTCTTCGGGTGTGTTTGTTTTGTGTTAGTACCTGGAGAACAACGGAGTAAGCTGGACGCCAAGAGTACGAAATGCATGTTCATTGGCTACTCTACAACGCAAAAGGGGTACAAGTGTTACGACCCGGCCACAAGTCGGCTCTATGTCTCTAGAGATGTTCGGTTCCTGGAAAATGTTGGCTACTACGACAAAAAGGATTGGAACAGTCTCAAAGACCTCCCCACCTCACCTAGCGACCGAGCCTCCAGTCTAAGGTTCCTTCTTGATCATCTTGGTAACCCGCCTCCACCGACGGGTACTGTACGGCCAGTGCTCAGTCCAACACCTACCGAGGGTGGGCCTGACCAAGGGGACACACAAGACAATATCTTAACCCAAGAGAATGTTTTCACCGAGGCTGGCCTGCCCGTGGCCAGTGTCCCTATCCCTGGCCCTACAACAGCCGCGTCTGCCCCGGCTGCGGCTCCTACCACAAGAGGAGGCGGTCACTACGGCCGGTACTTCCATCGAGTTGCCCACCGTGGAGCCACCTCCTCCACCAGTCTTACGCTGGAGTACCCGACCTCGATCTGATCCCTCCACTTGGACAAACAAGCGTGTCTACTACAACAGTCAAGCCGTCGCTCATCCCATTCAGTCCGTTTGTTCCCTTGAGCTGTTACCGGCCGACCACCAAGCGTTCTTCGGCCAAGTTGACGCTACTTGGGTCCCACAAACCTATGAAGATGCCAAGGATCATCAAGTATGGTTAGACGCGATCAAAGACGAAACAGGTGCCATGATCCGGAACCATACATGGGATGAATCGGACCTCCCTAAAGGCAAGAAGGCAGTAAGCTCTAAATGGGTGTTCACCATCAAGTATTTGAGCACTGGTGCCATTGAACGTCATAAAGCCCGGTTAGTGGCTCGTGGCTTCACCCAAACATATGGCGCGGACTACACGGACACTTTTGCACCGGTAGCCAAACTCCATACGGTTCGGGTGGTGCTGTCCCTTGCCTTCAACCTCTCACGGGACTTATGGCAGATGGACGTTAAAAATGCCTTCCTTCAAGGTGAACTCGATGACGAAGTATATATGACGCCTCCTCCTGGCCTTGAAGACTTAGTTGCTCCCGGCAAAGTCTTGCGGCTGCGTAAAGCTATCTATGGTCTCAAGCAGTCTCCGCGCGCCTGGTATCATAAACTGAGCTCCACCCTCAAGACTCATGGTTTTCGGCGGTCGGAGGCTGATCACACTCTTTTCACGCGTCAAACCTCCCTTGGCCGGGTGGTGGTACTTATCTACGTTGACGACATCATCATGATCGGTGATGATTCGGCTGGCATTCATGACACCAAAGCATCTCTTAAGTCTGTGTTTGACATCAAGGACCTTGGTGAACTCAAATACTTCCTTGGTATTGAGATTTGTCGCTCACCGGCAGGTCTCTTTCTCTCCCAACGAAAGTATACTCTTGACTTGTTAGAGGAGACCGGCAAGCTTGGCGTGTCTCCGGCCTCTACGCTGCTTGATGAGGACTACCAGCTCAAGCGAAAGGGGGAGAGCATTCGGGCACAAGAGGGCCGACCGAACGAACCGATGGATGAGCCGTTCCCGGACGTCACGCGATACCGCCGGCTTGTAGGTAAGTTAATCTACCTTACCATTACCAGACCTGACATATGTTATGTTGTGAATCAGGTTAGTCAACACATGAAGGCCCCAAGCAAATATCAATGGAGTCAGGTCGAGCGGATCCTAAGCTACCTCAAAGGCAGCCCGGGCCAAGGCATTTGGATGGGCAAGAACGATAACACCGAGATTGTGGGCTATTGTGATGCGGACTACAATGGAGACACCTTAGATAGGAGGTCAACCACTGGATATTGCACCTTCGTAGGAGGAAACCTAGTGACTTGGAAGTCAAAGAAGCAAAAAGTGGTATCGTGTTCAAGTGCGGAGGCCAAGTATCGAGCAATGCGGAAGTTGACAAACGAATTAACTTGGTTAAAGGGGCTGCTCAAGGATCTTGGTATCGACTCACAACAACCTATCACTATGCATTGTGACAATGAGGCTGCAATTCACATAGCCACCAACTCTGTCTTCCATGAGCGAACCAAGCACATTGAAAGTGATTGCCATAAAGTTCGGGAAAAGATTAAAGAGGGAGTGATACTACCTTGTCACACTCGAAGTCAAGATCAGTTGGCTGACATATTCACCAAGTCTGCAAGTTCTAAGGTTTGTGATTACATTCATAACAAACTTGGACTTGTAGACCTTACAAGACCTTGATCACACTTCTCTAATCCATGGACAGCACACTCTTTTTCCCTTGGCTTAGTTTTGTCCCATGAGGTTTCCTAAGTCAAGGTTTTTTTAATGAGGTGCTGCTTCACGGGTTCCAAGCTTAGCCATTGCATTCGGCTAAGCTTGAGGGGGAGTATTGACCAAGAATAAGCCTAAGGCAACCGTGACCGTCCGTACAGCCTAAGGAACCGTGACCGTCCGTACGCCTAGGCAATAAGGCCGAGTTATCTATGTGTGTGTGGATAGTGAGGAGGCCTGCATGTCTTAGGCCCATGAGAAGGCTCTAGAATCTCCTTTGTAGCCGTTAGAGAGGAAGAGCAAGTGGAGTCACGGGTAATGTTGGGTTTAAGGAGGCTAGGACAGGTCGCTATCAGCCTTGGGATTAGTCTTCTCTCTCTCCCTGTCCCTATCACTTAGACGATCGACTTGTAAAGGGTGTAGCCCTAAGTTTCCTTGTTATATATAGGCTTTAACCTACATTGTAAGAAAAATACTTATGGAATGAAAAACTAATCTTATCTCCTTCTTATTCTCTTTGTCTACCGAATCTCTCTTCACTCTCTAAACTTCCTTAAGTCTATCTTTACTTCCACTAATTCTAACAAAATGCATTAGATTTTTACATATTTCACCCTAGAAAAAGTAACATAGCTGTTTACTGCTTTAAATCAATGTTTTCTCGGTTTTATCCTGTTTTCGGACAAAATGGGTACAATTGTTGTCTAAACATTCCAAATTCCTCCCGAACTCTTACAATTAGTTAAATGCATTGGATTGTCACACATTTTGACACTAGAAACACAAACAAAGCTGTTTACTGCTTCGAATTAATGTTTTCTCGGTTTTAGCTTGTTTTCTCATTTTAAGCCTATTTTGGAACAAAATAGGTATAAGTGTTGTCTAAACACTCCAAATTAAACCCGAACTCTTAAAATTAGTCAACGCATTAGATTGTTGCATATTTGCACCCTAGAAAGAGTAACATAGCTGTTTACTGCTTTAAATCAATGTTTTCTCGTTTTATGCCTGTTTTGGAACAAAATAGGTATAAGTGTTGTCTAAACACTCCAAATTCATCCCGAGCACTTACAATTAGTCAAATGCATTCGATTGTCACACATTTTGACACTAGAAACACAAACAAAGCTGTTTACTGCTTCGAATTAATGTTTTCGCGGTTTTAGCCTGTTTTCTCGTTTTAAGCCTATTTTGGAACAAAATAGGTATAAGTGTTGTCTAAACACTCCAATTAAAACCCGGACTCTTATAATTAGTCAAACGCATTAGATTGTTGCATATTTTCACCCTAGAAACAGTAACATAGCTGTTTACTGCTTTAAATCAATGTTTTCTCAGTTTTATCCTGTTTTGGGACAAAATGGGTATAATTGTTGACTAAACACTCCAAATTCCTCCCGAACTCTTACAATTAGTTAACTGCACTGGATTGTCACACATTTTGACACTAAAAACACAAACAAAGCTGTTTACTGCTTCGAATTAATGTTTTCTCAGTGTTAGCCTGTTTGCTCGTTTTATGCCTGTTTTGGAACAAAATAGGTATAAGTGTTGTCTAAACACTCCAAATTAAACCAGAACACTTATAATTAGTTAAACGCATTGGATTGTTACATATTTTGACCCTAGAGAGAGTAACATAGCTGTTTACTGCTTTAAATCAATGTTTTCTCGGTTTTAGCCTGTTTCGGGACAAAATGGGTATAATTGTTGTCTAAACACTCCAAATTCATCCCGAACTCTTACAATTAGTCAAATGCTTTCGATTGTCACACATTTTGACACTAGAAACACAAATGAAGCTGTTTACTGCTTCGAATTAATGTTTTCGCGGTTTTAGCCTGTTTTCTCGTTTTAAGCCTATTTTGGAACAAAATAGGTATAAGTGTTGTCTAAACCCTCCAATTTAAACCCGGACTCTTATAATTAGTCAAACGCATTAGCTTGTTGCATATTTTCACCCTAGAAACAGTAACATAGCTGTTTACTGCTTTAAATCAATGTTTTCTCAGTTTTATCCTCTTTTCGGACAAAATGGGTATAATTGTTGACTAAACACTCCAAATTCCTCCCGAACTCTTACAATTAGTTAACTGCACTGGATTGTCACACATTTTGACACTAAAAACACAAACAAAACTGTTTACTGCTTCGAATTAATGTTTTCTCGGTGTTAGCCTGTTTTCTCGTTTTATGCTTGTTTTGGAACAAAATAGGTATAATTGTTGTCTAAACACTCCAAATTCATCCCGAACTCTTACAATTAGTCAAATGCATTCGATTGTCACACATTTTGACCCTAGAGAGAGTAACATAGCTGTTTACTGCTTTAAATCAATGTTTTCTCGGTTTTAGCCTGTTTCGGGACAAAATGGGTATAATTGTTGTCTAAACACTCCAAATTCATCCCGAACTCTTACAATTAGTCAAATGCATTCGATTGTCACACATTTTGACACTAGAAACACAAAAAAAGCTGTTTACTGCTTCGAATTAATGTTTTCGCGGTTTTAGCCTGTTTTCTCGTGTTAAGCCTATTTTGGAACAAAATAGGTATAAGTGTTGTCTAAACACTCCAATTAAAACCCGGACTCTTATAATTAGTCAAAAACATTAGATTGTTGCATATTTTCACCCTATAAACAGTAACATAGCTGTTTACTGCTTTAAATCAATGTTTTCTCAGTTTTATCCTGTTTTGGGACAAAATGGGTATAATTGTTGACTAAACACTCCAAATTCCTCCCGAACTCTTACAATTAGTTAACTGCACTGGATTGTCACACATTTTGACACTAAAAACACAAACAAAGCTGTTTACTGCTTCGAATTATTGTTTTCTCGGTGTTAGCCTGTTTTCTCGTTTTATGCCAGTTTTGGAACAAAATAGGTATAAGTGTTGTCTAAACACTCAAAATTCAACCCGAACTCTTATAATTAGTTAAATGCATTGGATTGTTACATATTTTGACCCTAGAGAGAGTAACATAGCTGTTTACTGCTTTAAATCAATGTTTTCTCGGTTTTAGCCTGTTTCGGGACAAAATGGGTATAATTGTTGTCTAAACACTCCAAATTCATCCCGAACTCTTACAATTAGTCAAATTCTTTTGATTGTCACACATTTTGACACTAGAAACACAAACAAAGCTGTTTACTGCTTCGAATTAATGTTTTCACGGTTTTAGTCTGTTTTCTCGTTTTAAGCCTATTTTGGAACAAAATAGGTATAAGTGTTGTCTAAACCCTCCAATTTAAACCCGTACTCTTATAATTAGTCAAACGCATTAGCTTGTTGCATATTTTCACCCTAGAAACAGTAACATAGCTGTTTACTGCTTTAAATCAATGTTTTCTCAGTTTTATTCTGTTTTCGGACAAAATGGGTATAATTGTTGACTAAACACTCCAAATTCCTCCCGAACTCTTACAATTAGTTAACTGCACTGGATTGTCACACATTTTGACACGAAAAAGACAAACAAAGCTGTTTACTTCTTCGAATTAATGTTTTCTCGGTGTTAGCCTGTTTTCTCGTTTTATGCTTGTTTTGGAACGAAATAGGTATAAGTGTTGTCTAAACACTCCAAATTCAACCCGAACTCTTATAATTAGTTAAATGCATTGGATTGTTACATATTTTGACCCTAGAGAGAGTAACATAGCTGTTTACTGCTTTAAATCAATGTTTTCTCGGTTTTAGCCTGTTTCGGGACAAAATGGGTATAATTGTTGTCTAAACACTCCAAATTCATCCCGAACTCTTACAATTAGTCAAATGCATTCGATTGTCACACATTTTGACACTAGAAACACAAACAAAGCTGTTTACTGCTTCGAATAAATGTTTTCACGGTTTTAGTCTGTTTTCTCGTTTTAAGCCTATTTTGGAACAAAATAGGTATAAGTGTTGTCTAAACCCTCCAATTTAAACCCGGACTCTTATAATTAGTCAAACGCATTAGCTTGTTGCATATTTTCACCCTAGAAACAGTAACATAGCTGTTTACTGCTTTAAATCAATGTTTTCTCAGTTTTATTCTGTTTTCGGACAAAATGGGTATAATTGTTGACTAAACACTCCAAATTCCTCCCGAACTCTTACAATTAGTTAACTGCACTGGATTGTCACTAATTTTGACACGAAAAACACAAACAAAGCTGTTTACTTCTTCGAATTAATGTTTTCTCGGTGTTAGCCTGTTTTCTCGTTTTATGCTTGTTTTGGAACGAAATAGGTATAAGTGTTGTCTAAACACTCCAAATTCAACCCGAACACTTATAATTAGTTAAATGCATTGGATTGTTACATATTTTGACCCTAGAGAGAGTAACATAGCTGTTTACTGCTTTAAATCAATGTTTTCTCGGTTTTAGCCTGTTTCGGGACAAAATGGGTATAATTGTTGTCTAAACACTCCAAATTCATCCCGAACTCTTACAATTAGTCAAATGCATTCGATTGTCACACATTTTGACACTAGAAACACAAACAAAGCTGTTTACTGCATCGAATTAATGTTTTCGCGGTTTTAGCCTGTTTTCTCCTTTTAAGCCTATTTTGGAACAAAATAGGTATAAGTGTTGTCTAAACACTCCAATTAAAACCCGGACTCTTATAATTAGTCAAACGCATTAGATTGTTGCATATTTTCACCCTATAAACAGTAACATAGCTGTTTACTGCTTTAAATCAATGTTTTCTCAGTTTTATCCTGTTTTGGGACAAAATGGGTATAATTGTTGACTAAACACTCCAAATTCCTCCCGAACTCTTACAATTAGTTAACTGCACTGGATTGTCACACATTTTGACACTAAAAACACAAACAAAGCTGTTTACTGCTTCGAATTAATGTTTTCTCGGTGTTAGCCTGTTTTCTCGTTTTATGCCTGTTTTGGAACAAAATAGGTATAAGTGTTGTCTAAACACTCCAAATTAAACCCGAACTATTATAATTAGTTAAACGCATTGGATTGTTACATATTTTGACCCTAGAGAGAGTAACATAGCTGTTTACTGCTTTAAATCAATGTTTTCTCGGTTTTAGCCTGTTTCGGGACAAAATGGGTATAATTGTTGTCTAAACACTCCAAATTCATCCCGAACTCTTACAATTAGTCAAATGCATTCGATTGTCACACATTTTGACACTAGAAACACAAACAAAGCTGTTTACTGCTTCGAATAAATGTTTTCACGGTTTTAGTCTGTTTTCTCGTTTTAAGCCTATTTTGGAACAAAATAGGTATAAGTGTTGTCTAAACACTCCAATTTAAAACCGGACTCTTATAATTAGTCAAATGCATTAGATTGTTGCATATTTTCACTCTAGAAAGAGTAACATAGCTGTTTACTGCTTTAAATCAATGTTTTCTCAGTTTTATCCTGTTTTGGGACAAAATGGGTATAATTGTTGACTAAACACTCCAAATTCCTCCCGAACTCTTACAATTAGTTAACTGCACTGGATTGTCACACATTTTGACACTAAAAACCCAAACCAAGCTGTTTACTACTTCGAATTAATGTTTTCTCGGTGTTAGCCTGTTTTCTCGTTTTATGCTTGTTTTGGAACGAAATAGGTATAAGTGTTGTCTAAACACTCCAAATTCAACCCGAACACTTATAATTAGTTAAATGCATTGGATTGTTACATATTTTGACCCTAGAGAGAGTAACATAGCTGTTTACTGCTTTAAATCAATGTTTTCTCGGTTTTAGCCTGTTTCGGGACAAAATGGGTATAATTGTTGTCTAAACACTCCAAATTCATCCCGAACTCTTACAATTAGTCAAATGCTTTCGATTGTCACACATTTGGACACTAGAAACACAAACGAAGCTGTTTACTGCTTCGAATTAATGTTTTCGCGGTTTTAGCCTTTTTTCTCGTTTTAAGCCTATTTTGGAACAAAATAGGTATAAGTGTTGTCTAAACACTCCAATTTAAAACCGGACTCTTATAATTAGTCAAATGCATTAGATTGTTGCATATTTTCACTCTAGAAAGAGTAACATAGCTGTTTACTGCTTTAAATCAATGTTTTCTCAGTTTTATCCTGTTTTGGGACAAAATGGGTATAATTGTTGACTAAACACTCCAAATTCCTCCCGAACTCTTACAATTAGTTAACTGCACTGGATTGTCACACATTTTGACACTAAAAACCCAAACCAAGCTGTTTACTACTTCGAATTAATGTTTTCTCGGTGTTAGCCTGTTTTCTCGTTTTATGCTTGTTTTGGAACGAAATAGGTATAAGTGTTGTCTAAACACTCCAAATTCAACCCGAACACTTATAATTAGTTAAATGCATTGGATTGTTACATATTTTGACCCTAGAGAGAGTAACATAGCTGTTTACTGCTTTAAATCAATGTTTTCTCGGTTTTAGCCTGTTTCGGGACAAAATGGGTATAATTGTTGTCTAAACACTCCAAATTCATCCCGAACTCTTACAATTAGTCAAATGCATTCGATTGTCACAGATTTTGACACTAGAAACACAAACAAAGCTGTTTACTGCATCGAATTAATGTTTTCGCGGTTTTAGCCTGTTTTCTCGTGTTAAGCCTATTTTGGAACAAAATAGGTATAAGTGTTGTCTAAACACTCCAATTAAAACCCGAACTCTTATAATTAGTCAAACGCATTAGATTGTTGCATATTTTCACCCTATAAACAGTAACATAGCTGTTTACTGCTTTAAATCAATGTTTTCTCAGTTTTATCCTGTTTTGGGACAAAATGGGTATAATTGTTGACTAAACACTCCAAATTCCTCCCGAACTCTTACAATTAGTTAACTGCACTGGATTGTCACACATTTTGACACTAAAAACACAAACAAAGCTGTTTACTGCTTCGAATTAATGTTTTCTCGGTGTTAGCCTGTTTTCTCGTTTTATGCCTGTTTTGGAACAAAATAGGTATAAGTGTTGTCTAAACACTCCAAATTAAACCCGAACTCTTATAATTAGTTAAACGCATTGGATTGTTACATATTTTGACCCTAGAGAGAGTAACATAGCTGTTTACTGCTTTAAATCAATGTTTTCTCGGTTTTAGCCTGTTTCGGGACAAAATGGGTATAATTGTTGTCTAAACACTCCAAATTCATCCCGAACTCTTACAATTAGTCAAATGCTTTCGATTGTCACACATTTGGACACTAGAAACACAAACGAAGCTGTTTACTGCTTCGAATTAATGTTTTCGCGGTTTTAGCCTGTTTTCTCGTTTTAAGCCTATTTTGGAACTAAATAGGTATAAGTGTTGTCTAAACACTCCAATTTAAAACCGGACTCTTATAATTAGTCAAATGCATTAGATTGTTGCATATTTTCACTCTAGAAAGAGTAACATAGCTGTTTACTGCTTTAAATCAATGTTTTCTCAGTTTTATCCTGTTTTGGGACAAAATGGGTATAATTGTTGACTAAACACTCCAAATTCCTCCCGAACTCTTACAATTAGTTAACTGCACTGGATTGTCACACATTTTGACACTAAAAACCCAAACCAAGCTGTTTACTACTTCGAATTAATGTTTTCTCGGTGTTAGCCTGTTTTCTCGTTTTATGCTTGTTTTGGAACAAAATAGAAATAATAGTTGTCTAAACACTCCAAATTCATCCCGAACTCTTACAATTAGTCAAATGCATTCGATTGTCACACATTTTGACCCTAGAGAGAGTAACATAGCTGTTTACTGCTTTAAATCAATGTTTTCTCGGTTTTAGCCTGTTTCGGGACAAAATGGGTATAATTGTTGTCTAAACACTCCAAATTCATCCCGAACTCTTACAATTAGTCAAATGCATTCGATTGTCACACATTTTGACACTAGAAAAACAAACAAAGCTGTTTACTGCGTCGAATTAATGTTTTCGCGGTTTTAGCCTGTTTTCTCGTGTTAAGCCTATTTTGGAACAAAATAGGTATAAGTGTTGTCTAAACACTCCAATTAAAACCCGGACTCTTATAATTAGTCAAACACATTAGATTGTTGCATATTTTCACCCTATAAACAGTAACATAGCTGTTTACTGCTTTAAATCAATGTTTTCTCAGTTTTATCCTGTTTTGGGACAAAATGGGTATAATTGTTGACTAAACACTCCAAATTCCTCCCGAACTCTTACAATTAGTTAACTGCACTGGATTGTCACACATTTTGACACGAAAAACACAAACAAAGCTGTTTACTTCTTCGAATTAATGTTTTCTCGGTGTTAGCCTGTTTTCTCGTTTTATGCTTGTTTTGGAACGAAATAGGTATAAGTGTTGTCTAAACACTCCAAATTCAACCCGAACTCTTATAATTAGTTAAATGCATTGGATTGTTACATATTTTGACCCTAGAGAGAGTAACATAGCTGTTTACTGCTTTAAATCAATGTTTTCTCGGTTTTAGCCTGTTTCGGGACAAAATGGGTATAATTGTTGTCTAAACACTCCAAATTCATCCCGAACTCTTACAATTAGTCAAATGCATTCGATTGTCACACATTTTGACACTAGAAACACAAACAAAGCTGTTTACTGCTTCGAATAAATGTTTTCACGGCTTTAGTCTGTTTTCTCGTTTTAAGCCTATTTTGGAACAAAATAGGTATAAGTGTTGTCTAAACCCTCCAATTTAAACCCGGACTCTTATAATTAGTCAAACGCATTAGCTTGTTGCATATTTTCACCCTAGAAACAGTAACATAGCTGTTTACTGCTTTAAATCAATGTTTTCTCAGTTTTATTCTGTTTTCGGACAAAATGGGTATAATTGTTGACTAAACACTCCAAATTCCTCCCGAACTCTTACAATTAGTTAACTGCACTGGATTGTCACACATTTTGACACGAAAAACACAAACAAAGCTGTTTACTGCTTCGAATTAATGTTTTCTCGGTGTTAGCCTGTTTTCTCGTTTTATGCCTGTTTTGGAACAAAATAGGTATAAGTGTTGTCTAAACACTCCAAATTAAACCCGAACTCTTATAATTAGTTAAACGCATTGGATTGTTACATATTTTGACCCTAGAGAGAGTAACATAGCTGTTTACTGCTTTAAATCAATGTTTTCTCGGTTTTAGCCTGTTTCGGGACAAAATGGGTATAATTGTTGTCTAAACACTCCAAATTCATCCCGAACTCTTACAATTAGTCAAATGCTTTCGATTGTCACACATTTGGACACTAGAAACACAAACGAAGCTGTTTACTGCTTCGAATTAATGTTTTCGCGGTTTTAGCCTGTTTTCTCGTTTTAAGCCTATTTTGGAACAAAATAGGTATAAGTGTTGTCTAAACACTCCAATTTAAAACCGGACTCTTATAATTAGTCAAATGCATTAGATTGTTGCATATTTTCACTCTAGAAAGAGTAACATAGCTGTTTACTGCTTTAAATCAATGTTTTCTCAGTTTTATCCTGTTTTGGGACAAAATGGGTATAATTGTTGACTAAACACTCCAAATTCCTCCCGAACTCTTACAATTAGTTAACTGCACTGGATTGTCACACATTTTGACACTAAAAACCCAAACCAAGCTGTTTACTGCTTCAAATTAATGTTTTCTCGGTGTTAGCCTGTTTTCTCGTTTTATGCCTGTTTTGGAACAAAATAGGTATAAGTGTTGTCTAAACACTCCAAATTCATCCCGAACTCTTACAATTAGTCAAATGCATTCGATTGTCACACCTTTTGACACTATAAACACAAACAAAGCTGTTTACTGCTTCGAATTAATGTTTTCGCGGTTTTAGCCTGTTTTCTCGTTTTAAGCCTATTTTGGAACAAAATAGGTATAAGTGTTGTCTAAACCCTCCAATTTAAACCCGGACTCTTATAATTAGTCAAACGCATTAGCTTGTTGCATATTTTCACCCTAGAAACAGTAACATAGCTGTTTACTGCTTTAAATCAATGTTTTCTCTGTTTTATCCTGTTTTGGGACAAAATGGGTATAATTGTTGACTAAACACTCCAAATTCCTCCCGAACTCTTACAATTAGTTAACTGCACTGGATTGTCACACATTTTGACACTAAAAACACAAACAAAGCTGTTTACTGCTTCGAATTATTGTTTTCTCGGTGTTAGCCTGTTTTCTCGTTTTATGCCAGTTTTGGAACAAAATAGGTATAAGTGTTGTCTAAACATTCAAAATTCAACCCGAACTCTTATAATTAGTTAAATGTATTGGATTGTTACATATTTTGACCCTAGAGAGAGTAACATAGCTGTTTACTGCTTTAAATCAATGTTTTCTCGGTTTTAGCCTGTTTCGGGACAAAATGGGTATAATTGTTGTCTAAACACTCCAAATTCATCCCGAACTCTTACAATTAGTCAAATTCTTTTGATTGTCACACATTTTGACACTAGAAACACAAACAAAGCTGTTTACTGCTTCGAATTAATGTTTTCACGGTTTTAGTCTGTTTTCTCGTTTTAAGCCTATTTTGGAACAAAATAGGTATAAGTGTTGTCTAAACCCTCCAATTTAAACCCGGACTCTTATAATTAGTCAAACGCATTAGCTTGTTGCATATTTTCACCCTAGAAACAGTAACATAGCTGTTTACTGCTTTAAATCAATGTTTTCTCAGTTTTATTCTGTTTTCGGACAAAATGGGTATAATTGTTGACTAAACACTCCAAATTCCTCCCGAACTCTTACAATTAGTTAACTGCACTGGATTGTCACACATTTTGACACGAAAAACACAAACAAAGCTGTTTACTTCTTCGAATTAATGTTTTCTCGGTGTTAGCCTGTTTTCTCGTTTTATGCTTGTTTTGGAACGAAATAGGTATAAGTGTTGTCTAAACACTCCAAATTCAACCCGAACTCTTATAATTAGTTAAATGCATTGGATTGTTACATATTTTGACCCTAGAGAGAGTAACATAGCTGTTTACTGCTTTAAATCAATGTTTTCTCGGTTTTAGCCTGTTTCGGGACAAAATGGGTATAATTGTTGTCTAAACACTCCAAATTCATCCCGAACTCTTACAATTAGTCAAATGCATTCGATTGTCACACATTTTGACACTAGAAACACAAACAAAGCTGTTTACTGCTTCGAATAAATGTTTTCACGGTTTTAGTCTGTTTTCTCGTTTTAAGCCTATTTTGGAACAAAATAGGTATAAGTGTTGTCTAAACCCTCCACTTTAAACCCGGACTCTTATAATTAGTCAAACGCATTAGCTTGTTGCATATTTTCACCCTAGAAACAGTAACATAGCTGTTTACTGCTTTAAATCAATGTTTTCTCAGTTTTATTCTGTTTTCGGACAAAATGGGTATAATTGTTGACTAAACACTCCAAATTCCTCCCGAACTCTTACAATTAGTTAACTGCACTGGATTGTCACACATTTTGACACGAAAAACACAAACAAAGCTGTTTACTTCTTCGAATTAATGTTTTCTCGGTGTTAGCCTGTTTTCTCGTTTTATGCTTGTTTTGGAACGAAATAGGTATAAGTGTTGTCTAAACACTCCAAATTCAACCCGAACTCTTATAATTAGTTAAATGCATTGGATTGTTACATATTTTAACCCTAGAGAGAGTAACATAGCTGTTTACTGCTTTAAATCAATGTTTTCTCGGTTTTAGCCTGTTTCGGGACAAAATGGGTATAATTGTTGTCTAAACACTCCAAATTCATCCCGAACTCTTACAATTAGTCAAATGCATTCGATTGTCACACATTTTGACACTAGAAACACAAACAAAGCTGTTTACTGCATCGAATTAATGTTTTCGCGGTTTTAGCCTGTTTTCTCGTTTTAAGCCTATTTTGGAACAAAATAGGTATAAGTGTTGTCTAAACACTCCAATTTAAAACCGGACTCTTATAATTAGTCAAATGCATTAGATTGTTGCATATTTTCACTCTAGAAAGAGTAACATAGCTGTTTACTGCTTTAAATCAATGTTTTCTCAGTTTTATCCTGTTTTGGGACAAAATGGGTATAATTGTTGACTAAACACTCCAAATTCCTCCCGAACTCTTACAATTAGTTAACTGCACTGGATTGTCACACATTTTGACACTAAAAACACAAACAAAGCTGTTTACTGCTTCGAATTAATGTTTTCTCGGTGTTAGCCTGTTTTCTCGTTTTATGCCTGTTTTGGAACAAAATAGGTATAAGTGTTGTCTAAACACTCCAAATTAAACCCGAACTCTTATAATTAGTTAAACGCATTGGATTGTTACATATTTTGACCCTAGAGAGAGTAACATAGCTGTTTACTGCTTTAAATCAATGTTTTCTCGGTTTTAGCCTGTTTCGGGACAAAATGGGTATAATTGTTGTCTAAACACTCCAAATTCATCCCGAACTCTTACAATTAGTCAAATGCTTTCGATTGTCACACATTTGGACACTAGAAACACAAACGAAGCTGTTTACTGCTTCGAATTAATGTTTTCGCGGTTTTAGCCTGTTTTCTCGTTTTAAGCCTATTTTGGAACAAAATAGGTATAAGTGTTGTCTAAACACTCCAATTTAAAACCGGACTCTTATAATTAGTCAAATGCATTAGATTATTGCATATTTTCACTCTAGAAAGAGTAACATAGCTGTTTACTGCTTTAAATCAATGTTTTCTCAGTTTTATCCTGTTTTGGGACAAAATGGGTATAATTGTTGTCTAAACACTCCAAATTCATCCCGAACTCTTACAATTAGTTAACTGCACTGGATTGTCACACATTTTGACACGAAAAACACAAACAAAGCTGTTTACTTCTTCGAATTAATGTTTTCTCGGTGTTAGCCTGTTTTCTCGTTTTATGCTTGTTTTGGAACGAAATAGGTATACGTGTTGTCTAAACACTCCAAATTCAACCCGAACTCTTATAATTAGTTAAATGCATTGGATTGTTACATATTTTGACCCTAGAGAGAGTAACATAGCTGTTTACTGCTTTAAATCAATGTTTTCTCGGTTTTAGCCTGTTTCGGGACAAAATGGGTATAATTGTTGTCTAAACACTCCAAATTCATCCCGAACTCTTACAATTAGTCAAATGCATTCGATTGTCACACATTTTGACACTAGAAACACAAACAAAGCTGTTTACTGCTTCGAATAAATGTTTTCACAGTTTTAGTCTGTTTTCTTGTTTTAAGCCTATTTTGGAACAAAATAGGTATAAGTGTTGTCTAAACCCTCCACTTTAAACCCGGACTCTTATAATTAGTCAAACGCATTAGCTTGTTGCATATTTTCACCCTAGAAACAGTAACATAGCTGTTTACTGCTTTAAATCAATGTTTTCTCAGTTTTATTCTGTTTTCGGACAAAATGGGTATAATTGTTGACTAAACACTCCAAATTCCTCCCGAACTCTTACAATTAGTTAACTGCACTGGATTGTCACACATTTTGACACGAAAAACACAAACAAAGCTGTTTACTTCTTCGAATTAATGTTTTCTCGGTGTTAGCCTGTTTTCTCGTTTTATGCTTGTTTTGGAACGAAATAGGTATAAGTGTTGTCTAAACACTCCAAATTCAACCCGAACTCTTATAATTAGTTAAATGCATTGGATTGTTACATATTTTGACCCTAGAGAGAGTAACATAGCTGTTTACTGCTTTAAATCAATGTTTTCTCGGTTTTAGCCTGTTTCGGGACAAAATGGGTATAATTGTTGTCTAAACACTCCAAATTCATCCCGAACTCTTACAATTAGTCAAATGCATTCGATTGTCACACATTTTGACACTAGAAACACAAACAAAGCTGTTTACTGCATCGAATTAATGTTTTCGCGGTTTTAGCCTGTTTTCTCGTTTTAAGCCTATTTTGGAACAAAATAGGTATAAGTGTTGTCTAAACACTCCAATTTAAAACCGGACTCTTATAATTAGTCAAATGCATTAGATTGTTGCATATTTTCACTCTAGAAAGAGTAACATAGCTGTTTACTGCTTTAAATCAATGTTTTCTCAGTTTTATCCTGTTTTGGGACAAAATGGGTATAATTGTTGACTAAACACTCCAAATTCCTCCCGAACTCTTACAATTAGTTAACTGCACTGGATTGTCACACATTTTGACACTAAAAACACAAACAAAGCTGTTTACTGCTTCGAATTAATGTTTTCTCGGTGTTAGCCTGTTTTCTCGTTTTATGCCTGTTTTGTAACAAAATAGGTATAAGTGTTGTCTAAACACTCCAAATTAAACCCGAACTCTTATAATTAGTTAAACGCATTGGATTGTTACATATTTTGACCCTAGAGAGAGTAACATAGCTGTTTACTGCTTTAAATCAATGTTTTCTCGGTTTTAGCCTGTTTCGGGACAAAATGGGTATAATTGTTGTCTAAACACTCCAAATTCATCCCGAACTCTTACAATTAGTCAAATGCTTTCGATTGTCACACATTTGGACACTAGAAACACAAACGAAGCTGTTTACTGCTTCGAATTAATGTTTTCGCGGTTTTAGCCTGTTTTCTCGTTTTAAGCCTATTTTGGAACAAAATAGGTATAAGTGTTGTCTAAACACTCCAATTTAAAACCGGACTCTTATAATTAGTCAAATGCATTAGATTATTGCATATTTTCACTCTAGAAAGAGTAACATAGCTGTTTACTGCTTTAAATCAATGTTTTCTCAGTTTTATCCTGTTTTGGGACAAAATGGGTATAATTGTTGACTAAACACTCCAAATTCCTCCCGAACTCTTACAATTAGTTAACTGCACTGGATTGTCACACATTTTGACACTAAAAACCCAAACAAGCTGTTTACTGCTTCAAATTAAAGTTTTCTCGGTGTTAGCCTGTTTTCTCGTTTTATGCCTGTTTTGGAACAAAATAGGTATAAGTGTTGTCTAAACACTCCAAATTCATCCCGAACTCTTACAATTAGTCAAATGCATTCGATTGTCACACCTTTTGACACTATAAACACAAACAAAGCTGTTTACTGCTTCGAATTAATGTTTTCGCGGTTTTAGCCTGTTTTCTCGTTTTAAGCCTATTTTGGAACAAAATAGGTATAAGTGTTGTCTAAACCCTCCAATTTAAACCCGGACTCTTATAATTAGTCAAACGCATTAGCTTGTTGCATATTTTCACCCTAGAAACAGTAACATAGCTGTTTACTGCTTTAAATCAATGTTTTCTCAGTTTTATCCTGTTTTGGGACAAAATGGGTATAATTGTTGACTAAACACTCCAAATTCCTCCCGAACTCTTACAATTAGTTAACTGCACTGGATTGTCACACATTATGACACGAAAAACACAAACAAAGCTGTTTACTGCTTCAAATTAATGTTTTCTCGGTGTTAGCCTGTTTTCTCGTTTTATGCCTGTTTTGGAACAAAATAGGTATAAGTGTTGTCTAAACACTCCAAATTCAACCCGAACTCTTATAATTAGTTAAATGCAATGGATTGTTACATATTTTGACCCTAGAGAGAGTAACATAGCTGTTTACTGCTTTAAATCAATGTTTTCTCGGTTTTAGCCTGTTTCGGGACAAAATGGGTATAATTGTTGTCTAAACACTCCAAATTCATCCCGAACTCTTACAATTAGTCATATGCTTTCGATTGTCACACATTTTGACACTAGAAACACAAACAAAGCTGTTTACTGCTTCGAATTAATGTTTTCGCGGTTTTAGCCTGTTTTCTCGTTTTAAACCTATTTTGGAACAAAATAGGTATAAGTGTTGTCTAAACACTCCAATTTAAACCCGGACTCTTATAATTAGTCAAACGCATTAGATTGTTGCATATTTTCACTCTAGAAACAGTAACACAGCTGTTTACTGCTTTAAATCAATATTTTGTCAGTTTTATCCTGTTTTGGGACAAAATGGGTATAATTGTTGACTAAACACTCCAAATTCCTCCTGAACTCTTACAATTAGTTAACTGCACTGGATTGTCACACATTTTGACACGAAAAACACAAACAAAGCTGTTTACTGCTTCGAATTAATGTTTTCGCGGTTTTAGCCTGTTTTCTCGTTTTAAACCTATTTTGGAATAAAATAGGTATAAGTGTTGTCTAAACACTCCAATTTAAACCTGGACTCTTATAATTAGTCAAGCGCATTAGATTGTTGCATATTTTCACTCTAGAAACAGTAACATAGCTGTTTACTGCTTTAAATCAATGTTTTCTCAGTTTTATCCTGTTTTGGGACAAAATGGGTATAATTGTTGACTAAACACTCCAAATTCCTCCCGAACTCTTACAATTAGTTAACTGCACTGGATTGTCACACATTTTGACACTAAAAACCCAAACCAAGCTGTTTACTACTTCGAATTAATGTTTTCTCGGTGTTAGCCTGTTTTCTCGTTTTATGCCTGTTTTGGAACAAAATGGGTATAATTGTTGTCTAAACACTCCAAATTCATCCCGAACTCTTACAATTAGTCAAATGCATTCGATTGTCACACATTTTGACACTAGAAACACAAACAAAGCTGTTTACTGCTTCGAATTAATGTTTTCGCGGTTTTAGCCTGTTTTCTCGTTTTAAACCTATTTTGGAACAAAATAGGTATAAGTGTTGTTTAAACACTCCAATTTAAACCCGGACTCTTATAATTAGTCAAACGCATTAGATTGTTGCATATTTTCACTCTAGAAACAGTAACACAGCTGTTTACTGCTTTAAATCAATGTTTTGTCAGTTTTATCCTGTTTTGGGACAAAATGGGTATAATTGTTGACTAAACACTCCAAATTCCTCCCGAACTCTTACAATTAGTTAACTGCACTGGATTGTCACACATTTTGACACGAAAAACACAAACAAAGCTGTTTACTGCTTCGAATTAATGTTTTCTCGGTGTTAGCCTGTTTTCTCGTTTTATGCCTGTTTTGGAACAAAATGGGTATAATTGTTGTCTAAACACTCCAAATTCATCCTGAACTCTTACAATTAGTCAAATGCTTTCGATTGTCACACATTTTGACACTAGAAACACAAACAAAGCTGTTTACTGCTTCGAATTAATGTTTTCGCGGTTTTAGCCTGTTTTCTCGTTTTAAACCTATTTTGGAACAAAATAGGTATAAGTGTTGTCTAAACACTCCAATTTAAACCCGGACTCTTATAATTAGTCAAACGCATTAGATTGTTGCATATTTTCACTCTAGAAACAGTAACACAGCTGTTTACTGCTTTAAATCAATATTTTGTCAGTTTTATCCTGTTTTGGGACAAAATGGGTATAATTGTTGACTAAACACTCCAAATTCCTCCCGAACTCTTACAATTAGTTAACTGCACTGGATTGTCACACATTTTGACACGAAAAACACAAACAAAGCTGTTTACTGCTTCGAATTAATGTTTTCTCGGTGTTAGCCTGTTTTCTCGTTTTATGCCTGTTTTGGAACAAAATAGGTATAAGTGTTGTCTAAACACTCGAAATTCAACCCGAACTCTTATAATTAGTTAAATGCATTGGATTGTTACATATTTTGACCCTAGAGAGAGTAACATAGCTGTTTACTGCTTTAAATCAATGTTTTCTCGGTTTTAGCCTGTTTCGGGACAAAATGGGTATAATTGTTGTCTAAACACTCCAAATTCATCCCGAACTCTTACAATTAGTCAAATGCATTTGATTGTCACACATTTTGACACTAGAAACACAAACAAAGCTGTTTACTGCTTCGAATTAATGTTTTCGCGGTTTTAGCCTGTTTTCTCGTTTTAAACCTATTTTGGAATAAAATAGGTATAAGTGTTGTCTAAACACTCCAATTTAAACCTGGACTCTTATAATTAGTCAAACGCATTAGATTGTTGCATATTTTCACTCTAGAAACAGTAACATAGCTGTTTACTGCTTTAAATCAATGTTTTCTCAGTTTTATCCTGTTTTGGGACAAAATGGGTATAATTGTTGACTAAACACTCCAAATTCCTCCCGAACTCTTACAATTAGTTAACTGCACTAAATTGTCACACATTTTGACACTAAAAACCCAAACCAAGCTGTTTACTACTTCGAATTAATGTTTTCTCGGTGTTAGTCTGTTTTCTCGTTTTATGCCTGTTTTGGAACAAAATGGGTATAATTGTTGTCTAAACACTCCAAATTCATCCCGAACTCTTACAATTAGTCAAATGCATTCGATTGTCACACATTTTGACACTAGAAACACAAACAAAGCTGTTTACTGCTTCGAATTAATGTTTTCGCGGTTTTAGCCTGTTTTCTCGTTTTAAACCTATTTTGGAACAAAATAGGTATAAGTGTTGTCTAAACACTCCAATTTAAACCCGGACTCTTATAATTAGTCAAACGCATTAGATTGTTGCATATTTTCACTCTAGAAACAGTAACACAGCTGTTTACTGCTTTAAATCAATGTTTTGTCAGTTTTATCCTGTTTTGGGACAAAATGGGTATAATTGTTGACTAAACACTTCAAATTCCTCCCGAACTCTTACAATTAGTTAACTGCACTGTATTGTCACACATTTTGACACGAAAAACACAAACAAAGCTGTTTACTGCTTCGAATTAATGTTTTCTCGGTGTTAGCCTGTTTTCTCGTTTTATGCCTGTTTTGGAACAAAATAGGTATAAGTGTTGTCTAAACACTCCAAATTCAACCCGAACTCTTATAATTAGTTAAATGCATTGGATTGTTACATATTTTGACCCTAGAGAGGGTAACATAGCTGTTTACTGCTTTAAATCAATGTTTTCTCGGTTTTAGCCTGTTTCGGGACAAAATGGGTATAATTGTTGTCTAAACACTCCAAATTCATCCCGAACTCTTACAATTAGTCAAATGCATTCGATTGTCACACATTTTGACACTAGAAACACAAACAAAGCTGTTTACTGCTTCGAATTAATGTTTTCGCGGTTTTAGCCTGTTTTCTCGTTTTAAACCTATTTTGGAACAAAATAGGTATAAGTGTTGTCTAAACACTCCAATTTAAACCCGGACTCTTATAATTAGTCAAACGCATTAGATTGTTGCATATTTTCACTCTAGAAACAGTAACACAGCTGTTTACTGCTTTAAATCAATGTTTTGTCAGTTTTATCCTGTTTTGGGACAAAATGGGTATAATTGTTGACTGAACACTTCAAATTCCTCCCGAACTCTTACAATTAGTTAACTGCACTGGATTGTCACACATTTTGACACGAAAAACACAAACAAAGCTGTTTACTGCTTCGAATTAATGTTTTCTCGGTGTTAGCCTGTTTTCTCGTTTTATGCCTGTTTTGGAACAAAATAGGTATAAGTGTTGTCTAAACACTCCAAATTCAACCCGAACTCTTATAATTAGTTAAATGCATTGGATTGTTACATATTTTGACCCTAGAGAGAGTAACATAGCTGTTTACTGCTTTAAATCAATGTTTTCTCGGTTTTAGCCTGTTTCGGGACAAAATGGGTATAATTGTTGTCTAAACACTCCAAATTCATCCCGAACTCTTACAATTAGTCAAATGCATTCGATTGTCACACATTTTGACACTAGAAACACAAACAAAGCTGTTTACTGCTTCGAATTAATGTTTTCGCGGTTTTAGCCTGTTTTCTCGTTTTAAACCTATTTTGGAACAAAATAGGTATAAGTGTTGTCTAAACACTCCAATTTAAACCCGGACTCTTATAATTAGTCAAACGCATTAGATTGTTGCATATTTTCACTCTAGAAACAGTAACATAGCTGTTTACTGCTTTAAATCAATGTTTTCTCAGTTTTATCCTGTTTTGGGACAAAATGGGTATAATTGTTGACTAAACACTCCAAATTCCTCCCGAACTCTTACAATTAGTTAACTGCACTGGATTGTCACATATTTTGACACTAAAAACCCAAACCAAGCTGTTTACTACTTCGAATTAATGTTTTCTCGGTGTTAGCCTGTTTTCTCGTTTTATGCCTGTTTTGGAACAAAATGGGTATAATTGTTGTCTAAACACTCCAAATTCATCCCGAACTCTTACAATTAGTCAAATGCATTCGATTGTCACACATTTTGACACTAGAAACACAAACAAAGCTGTTTACTGCTTCGAATTAATGTTTTCGCGGTTTTAGCCTGTTTTCTCGTTTTAAACCTATTTTGGAACAAAATAGGTATAAGTGTTGTCTAAACACTCCAATTTAAACCCGGACTCTTATAATTAGTCAAAAGCATTAGATTGTTGCATATTTTCACTCTAGAAACAGTAACATAGCTGTTTACTGCTTTAAATCAATGTTTTCTCAGTTTTATCCTGTTTTGGGACAAAATGGGTATAATTGTTGACTAAACACTCCAAATTCCTCCCGAACTCTTACAATTAGTTAACTGCACTGGATTGTCACACATTTTGACACTAAAAACCCAAACCAAGCTGTTTACTGCTTCGAATTAATGTTTTCTCGGTGTTAGCCTGTTTTCTTGTTTTATGCCTGTTTTGGAACAAAATAGGTATAAGTATTGTCTAAACACTCCAAATTCATCCCGAACTCTTACAATTAGTCAAATGCATTCGATTGTCACACATTTTGACACTATAAACACAAACAAAGCTGTTTACTGCTTCGAATTAATGTTTTCGCGGTTTTAGCCTGTTTTCTCGTTTTAAGCCTATTTTGGAACAAAATAGGTATAAGTGTTGTCTAAACACTCCAATTTAAACCCGGACTCTTATAATTAGTCAAACGCATTAGATTGTTGCATATTTTCACCCTAGAAACAGTAACATAGCTGTTTACTGCTTTAAATCAATGTTTTCTCAGTTTTATCCTGTTTTGGGACAAAATGGGTATAATTGTTGACTAAACACTCCAAATTCCTCCCGAACTCTTACAATTAGTTAACTGCACTGGATTGTCACACATTTTGACACTAAAAACCCAAACCAAGCTGTTTACTACTTCGAATTAATGTTTTCTCGGTGTTAGCCTGTTTTCTCGTTTTATGCCTGTTTTGGAACAAAATGGGTATAATTGTTGTCTAAACACTCCAAATTCATCCCGAACTCTTACAATTAGTCAAATGCATTCGATTGTCACACATTTTGACACTAGAAACACAAACAAAGCTGTTTACTGCTTCGAATTAATGTTTTCGCGGTTTTAGCCTGTTTTCTCGTTTTAAACCTATTTTGGAACAAAATAGGTATAAGTGTTGTCTAAACACTCCAATTTAAACCCGGACTCTTATAATTAGTCAAACGCATTAGATTGTTGCATATTTTCACTCTAGAAACAGTAACACAGCTGTTTACTGCTTTAAATCAATGTTTTGTCAGTTTTATCCTGTTTTGGGACAAAATGGGTATAATTGTTGACTGAACACTTCAAATTCCTCCCGAACTCTTACAATTAGTTAACTGCACTGGATTGTCACACATTTTGACACGAAAAACACAAACAAAGCTGTTTACTGCTTCGAATTAATGTTTTCTCGGTGTTAGCCTGTTTTCTCGTTTTATGCCTGTTTTGGAACAAAATAGGTATAAGTGTTGTCTAAACACTCCAAATTCAACCCGAACTCTTATAATTAGTTAAATGCATTGGATTGTTACATATTTTGACCCTAGAGAGAGTAACATAGCTGTTTACTGCTTTAAATCAATGTTTTCTCGGTTTTAGCCTGTTTCGGGACAAAATGGGTATAATTGTTGTCTAAACACTCCAAATTCATCCCGAACTCTTACAATTAGTCAAATGCATTCGATTGTCACACATTTTGACACTAGAAACACAAACAAAGCTGTTTACTGCTTCGAATTAATGTTTTCGCGGTTTTAGCCTGTTTTCTCGTTTTAAACCTATTTTGGAATAAAATAGGTATAAGTGTTGTCTAAACACTCCAATTTAAACCTGGACTCTTATAATTAGTCAAACGCATTAGATTGTTGCATATTTTCACTCTAGAAACAGTAACATAGCTGTTTACTGCTTTAAATCAATGTTTTCTCAGTTTTATCCTGTTTTGGGACAAAATGGGTATAATTGTTGACTAAACACTCCAAATTCCTCCCGAACTCTTACAATTAGTTAACTGCACTGGATTGTCACACATTTTGACACTAAAAACCCAAACCAAGCTGTTTACTACTTCGAATTAATGTTTTCTCGGTGTTAGTCTGTTTTCTCGTTTTATGCCTGTTTTGGAACAAAATGGGTATAATTGTTGTCTAAACACTCCAAATTCATCCCGAACTCTTACAATTAGTCAAATGCATTCGATTGTCACACATTTTGACACTAGAAACACAAACAAAGCTGTTTACTGCTTCGAATTAATGTTTTCGCGGTTTTAGCCTGTTTTCTCGTTTTAAACCTATTTTGGAACAAAATAGGTATAAGTGTTGTCTAAACACTCCAATTTAAACCCGGACTCTTATAATTAGTCAAACGCATTAGATTGTTGCATATTTTCACTCTAGAAACAGTAACATAGCTGTTTACTGCTTTAAATCAATGTTTTCTCAGTTTTATCCTGTTTTGGGACAAAATGGGTATAATTGTTGACTAAACACTCCAAATTCCTCCCGAACTCTTACAATTAGTTAACTGCACTGGATTGTCACACATTTTGACACTAAAAACCCAAACCAAGCTGTTTACTACTTCGAATTAATGTTTTCTCGGTGTTAGCCTGTTTTCTCGTTTTATGCCTGTTTTGGAACAAAATGGGTATAATTGTTGTCTAAACACTCCAAATTCATCCCGAACTCTTACAATTAGTCAAATGCATTCGATTGTCACACATTTTGACACTAGAGAGAGTAACATAGCTGTTTACTGCTTTAAATCAATGTTTTCTCGGTTTTAGCCTGTTTCGGGACAAAATGGGTATAATTGTTGTCTAAACACTCCAAATTCATCCCGAACTCTTACAATTAGTCAAATGCATTCGATTGTCACACATTTTGACACTAGAAACACAAACAAAGCTGTTTACTGCTTCGAATTAATGTTTTCGCGGTTTTAGCCTGTTTTCTCGTTTTAAACCTATTTTGGAACAAAATAGGTATAAGTGTTGTCTAAACACTCCAATTTAAACCCGGACTCTTATAATTAGTCAAACGCATTAGATTGTTGCATATTTTCACTCTAGAAACAGTAACATAGCTGTTTACTGCTTTAAATCAATGTTTTCTCAGTTTTATCCTGTTTTGGGACAAAATGGGTATAATTGTTGACTAAACACTCCAAATTCCTCCCGAACTCTTACAATTAGTTAACTGCACTGGATTGTCACACATTTTGACACTAAAAACCCAAACCAAGCTGTTTACTACTTCGAATTAATGTTTTCTCGGTGTTAGCCTGTTTTCTCGTTTTATGCCTGTTTTGGAACAAAATGGGTATAATTGTTGTCTAAACACTCCAAATTCATCCCGAACTCTTACAATTAGTCAAATGCATTCGATTGTCACACATTTTGACACTAGAAACACAAACAAAGCTGTTTACTGCTTCGAATTAATGTTTTCGCGGTTTTAGCCTGTTTTCTCGTTTTAAACCTATTTTGGAACAAAATAGGTATAAGTGTTGTCTAAACACTCCAATTTAAACCCGGACTCTTATAATTAGTCAAACGCATTAGATTGTTGCATATTTTCACTCTAGAAACAGTAACATAGCTGTTTACTGCTTTAAATCAATGTTTTCTCAGTTTTATCCTGTTTTAGGACAAAATGGGTATAATTGTTGACTAAACACTCCAAATTCCTCCCGAACTCTTACAATTAGTTAACTGCACTGGATTGTCACACATTTTGACACTAAAAACCCAAACCAAGCTGTTTACTACTTCGAATTAATGTTTTCTCGGTGTTAGCCTGTTTTCTCGTTTTATGCCTGTTTTGGAACAAAATAGGTATAAGTGTTGTCTAAACACTCCAAATTCAACCCGAACTCTTATAATTAGTTAAATGCATTGGATTGTTACATATTTTGACCCTAGAGAGAGTAACATAGCTGTTTACTGCTTTAAATCAATGTTTTCTCGGTTTTAGCCTGTTTCGGGACAAAATGGGTATAATTGTTGTCTAAACACTCCAAATTCATCCCGAACTCTTACAATTAGTCAAATGCATTCGATTGTCACACATATTGACACTAGAAACACAAACAAAGCTGTTTACTGCTTCGAATTAATGTTTTCGCGGTTTTAGCCTGTTTTCTCGTTTTAAACCTATTTTGGAACAAAATAGGTATAAGTGTTGTCTAAACACTCCAATTTAAACCCGGACTCTTATAATTAGTCAAACGCATTAGATTGTTGCATATTTTCACTCTAGAAACAGTAACACAGCTGTTTACTGCTTTAAATCAATGTTTTGTCAGTTTTATCCTGTTTTGGGATAAAATGGGTATAATTGTTGACTAAACACTCCAAATTCCTCCCGAACTCTTACAATTAGTTAACTGCACTGGATTGTCACACATTTTGACACGAAAAACACAAACAAAGCTGTTTACTGCTTCGAATTAATGTTTTCTCGGTGTTAGCCTGTTTTCTCGTTTTATGCCTGTTTTGGAACAAAATAGGTATAAGTGTTGTCTAAACACTCCAAATTCATCCCGAACTCTTACAATTAGTCAAATGCATTCGATTGTCACACATTTTGACACTATAAACACAAACAAAGCTGTTTACTGCTTCGAATTAATGTTTTCGCGGTTTTAGCCTGTTTTCTCGTTTTAAGCCTATTTTGGAACAAAATAGGTATAAGTGTTGTCTAAACACTCCAATTTAAACCCGGACTCTTATAATTAGTCAAACGCATTAGATTGTTGCATATTTTCACCCTAGAAACAGTAACATAGCTGTTTACTGCTTTAAATCAATGTTTTCTCAGTTTTATCCTGTTTTGGGACAAAATGGGTATAATTGTTGACTAAACACTCCAAATTCCTCCCGAACTCTTACAATTAGTTAACTGCACTGGATTGTCACACATTTTGACACTAAAAACCCAAACCAAGCTGTTTACTACTTCGAATTAATGTTTTCTCGGTGTTAGCCTGTTTTCTCGTTTTATGCCTGTTTTGGAACAAAATGGGTATAATTGTTGTCTAAACACTCCAAATTCATCCCGAACTCTTACAATTAGTCAAATGCATTCGATTGTCACACATTTTGACACTAGAAACACAAACAAAGCTGTTTACTGCTTCGAATTAATGTTTTCGCGGTTTTAGCCTGTTTTCTCGTTTTAAACCTATTTTGGAACAAAATAGGTATAAGTGTTGTCTAAACACTCCAATTTAAACCCGGACTCTTATAATTAGTCAAACGCATTAGATTGTTGCATATTTTCACTCTAGAAACAGTAACATAGCTGTTTACTGCTTTAAATCAATGTTTTCTCAGTTTTATCCTGTTTTGGGACAAAATGGGTATAATTGTTGACTAAACACTCCAAATTCCTCCCGAACTCTTACAATTAGTTAACTGCACTGGATTGTCACACATTTTGACACTAAAAACCCAAACCAAGCTGTTTACTGCTTCGAATTAATGTTTTCTTGGTGTTAGCCTGTTTTCTCGTTTTATGCCTGTTTTGGAACAAAATAGGTATAAGTGTTGTTTAAACACTCCAAATTCAACCCTAACTCTTGCAATTAGTTAACTGCACTGGATTGTCACACATTTTGACACTAAAAACACAAACAAAGCTGTTTATGCTTCGAATTAATGTTTCTCGGTGTTAGCCTGTTTTCTCGTTTTATGCCTGTTTTGGAACAAAATAGGTATAAGTGTTGTCTACACACTCCAAATTCAACCCGAACTCTTATAATTATTTAAATGCATTGGATTGTTACATATTTCACCCTAGAAAAAGTAACATAGCTGCTTACTGCTTTAAATCAATGTTTTCTCGGTTTTAGCCTGTTTTGGGACAAAATGGGTACAATTGTTGTCTAAACATTCCAAATTCCTCCCGAACTCTTACAATTAGTTAAATGCATTGGATTGTCACACATTTTGACACTAGAAACACAAACAAAGCTGTTTACTACTTCGAATTAATGTTTTCTCGGTTTTAGCCTGTTTTCTCATTTTAAGCCTATTTTAGAACAAAATAGGTATAAGTGTTGTCTAAACACTCCAAATTAAACCCGAACTCTTAAAATTAGTCAAGCGCATTAGATTGTTGCATATTTTCACCCTAGAGAGAGTAACATAGCTGTTTACTGTTTTAAATCAACGTTTTCTCGGTTTTAGCCTGTTTTCTCGTTTTATGCCTATTTTGGAAAAAAATAGGTATAAGTGTTGTCTAAACACTCCAAATTAAACCCGGACTCTTATAATTAGTCAAACGCATTAGATTTTTACATATTTCACCCTAGAAAAAGTAACATAGCTGTTTACTGCTTTAAATCAAAGTTTTCTCGGTTTTAGCCTGTTTTGGGACAAAATGGGTACAATTGTTGTCTAAACATTCCAAATTCCTCCCGAACTCTTACAATTAGTTAACTGCACTGGATTGTCACACATTTTGACACTAGAAACACAAACAAAGCTGTTTACTGCTCGAATTAATGTTTTCTCGGTTTTAGCCTGTTTTCTCATTTTAAGCCTATTTTGGAACAAAATAGGTATAAGTGTTGTCTAAACACTCCAAATTAAACCCGAACTCTTAAAATTAGTCAAACGCATTAGATTGTTGCATATTTTCACCCTAGAAAGAGTAACATAGCTGTTTACTGCTTTAAATCAATGTTTTCTCGGGTTTAGCCTGTTTTCTCGTTTTATGCCTATTTTGGAAAAAAATAGGTATAAGTGTTGTCTAAACACTCCAAATTAAACCCGGACTCTTATAATTAGTCAAACGCATTAGATTTTTACATATTTCACCCTAGAAAAAGTAACATAGCTGTTTACTGCTTTAAATCAAAGTTTTCTCGGTTTTAGCCTGTTTTGGGACAAAATGGGTACAATTGTTGTCTAAACATTCCAAATTCCTCCCGAACTCTTACAATTAGTTAACTGCACTGGATTGTCACATATTTTGACACTAGAAACACAAACAAAGCTGTTTACTGCTCGAATTAATGTTTTCTCGGTTTTAGCCTGTTTTCTCATTTTAAGCCTATTTTGGAACAAAATAGGTATAAGTGTTGTCTAAACACTCCAAATTAAACCCGAACTCTTAAAATTAGTCAAACGCATTAGATTGTTGCATATTTTCACCCTAGAAAGAGTAACATAGCTGTTTACTGCTTTAAATCAATGTTTTCTCGGGTTTAGCCTGTTTCGGGACAAAATGGGTATAATTGTTGTCTAAACAATCCAAATTCATCCCGAACTCTTACAATTAGTCAAATGCATTCGATTGTCACACATTTTGACACTAGAAACACAAACAAAGCTGTTTACTGCTTCGAATTAATGTTTTCGCGGTTTTAGCCTGTTTTCTCGTTTTAAACCTATTTTGGAACAAAATAGGTATAAGTGTTGTCTAAACACTCCAATTTAAACCCGGACTCTTATAATTAGTCAAACGCATTAGATTGTTGCATATTTTCACTCTAGAAACAGTAACATAGCTGTTTACTGCTTTAAATCAATGTTTTCTCAGTTTTATCCTGTTTTGGGACAAAATGGGTATAATTGTTGACTAAACACTCCAAATTCCTCCCGAACTCTTACAATTAGTTAACTGCACTGGATTGTCACACATTTTGACACTAAAAACCCAAACCAAGCTGTTTACTACTTCGAATTAATGTTTTCTCGGTGTTAGCCTGTTTTCTCGTTTTATGCCTGTCTTGGAACAAAATGGGTATAATTGTTGTCTAAACACTCCAAATTCATCCCGAACTCTTACAATTAGTCAAATGCATTCGATTGTCACACATTTTGACACTAGAGAGAGTAACATAGCTGTTTACTGCTTTAAATCAATGTTTTCTCGGTTTTAGCCTGTTTCGGGACAAAATGGGTATAATTGTTGTCTAAACACTCCAAATTCATCCCGAACTCTTACAATTAGTCAAATGCATTCGATTGTCACACATTTTGACACTAGAAACACAAACAAAGCTGTTTACTGCTTCGAATTAATGTTTTCGCGGTTTTAGCCTGTTTTCTCGTTTTAAACCTATTTTGGAACAAAATAGGTATAAGTGTTGTCTAAACACTCCAATTTAAACCCGGACTCTTATAATTAGTCAAACGCATTAGATTGTTGCATATTTTCACTCTAGAAACAGTAACATAGCTGTTTACTGCTTTAAATCAATGTTTTCTCAGTTTTATCCTGTTTTGGGACAAAATGGGTATAATTGTTGACTAAACACTCCAAATTCCTCCCGAACTCTTACAATTAGTTAACTGCACTGGATTGTCACACATTTTGACACTAAAAACCCAAACCAAGCTGTTTACTACTTCGAATTAATGTTTTCTCGGTGTTAGCCTGTTTTCTCGTTTTATGCCTGTTTTGGAACAAAATGGGTATAATTGTTGTCTAAACACTCCAAATTCATCCCGAACTCTTACAATTAGTCAAATGCATTCGATTGTCACACATTTTGACACTAGAAACACAAACAAAGCTGTTTACTGCTTCGAATTAATGTTTTCGCGGTTTTAGCCTGTTTTCTCGTTTTAAACCTATTTTGGAACAAAATAGGTATAAGTGTTGTCTAAACACTCCAATTTAAACCCGGACTCTTATAATTAGTCAAACGCATTAGATTGTTGCATATTTTCACTCTAGAAACAGTAACATAGCTGTTTACTGCTTTAAATCAATGTTTTCTCAGTTTTATCCTGTTTTAGGACAAAATGGGTATAATTGTTGACTAAACACTCCAAATTCCTCCCGAACTCTTACAATTAGTTAACTGCACTGGATTGTCACACATTTTGACACTAAAAACCCAAACCAAGCTGTTTACTACTTCGAATTAATGTTTTCTCGGTGTTAGCCTGTTTTCTCGTTTTATGCCTGTTTTGGAACAAAATAGGTATAAGTGTTGTCTAAACACTCCAAATTCAACCCGAACTCTTATAATTAGTTAAATGCATTGGATTGTTACATATTTTGACCCTAGAGAGAGTAACATAGCTGTTTACTGCTTTAAATCAATGTTTTCTCGGTTTTAGCCTGTCTCGGGACAAAATGGGTATAATTGTTGTCTAAACACTCCAAATTCATCCCGAACTCTTACAATTAGTCAAATGCATTCGATTGTCACACATTTTGACACTAGAAACACAAACAAAGCTGTTTACTGCTTCGAATTAATGTTTTCGCGGTTTTAGCCTGTTTTCTCGTTTTAAACCTATTTTGGAACAAAATAGGTATAAGTTTTGTCTAAACACTCCAATTTAAACCCGGACTCTTATAATTAGTCAAACGCATTAAATTGTTGCATATTTTCACTCTAGAAACAGTAACACAGCTGTTTACTGCTTTAAATCAATGTTTTGTCAGTTTTATCCTGTTTTGGGACAAAATGGGTATAATTGTTGACTAAACACTCCAAATTCCTCCCGAACTCTTACAATTAGTTAACTGCACTGGATTGTCACACATTTTGACACTAAAAACCCAAACCAAGCTGTTTACTACTTCGAATTAATGTTTTCTCGGTGTTAGCCTGATTTCTCGTTTTATGCCTGTTTTGGAACAAAATAGGTATAAGTGTTGTCTAAACACTCCAAATTCATCCTGAACTCTTACAATTAGTCAAATGCATTCGATTGTCACACATTTTGACACTATAAACACAAACAAAGATGTTTACTGCTTCGAATTAATGTTTTCGCGGTTTTAGCCTGTTTTCTCGTTTTAAGCCTATTTTGGAACAAAATAGGTATAAGTGTTGTCTAAACACTCCAATTTAAAACCGGACTCTTATAATTAGTCAAATGCATTAGATTGTTGCATATTTTCACTCTAGAAAGAGTAACATAGCTGTTTACTGCTTTAAATCAATGCTTTCTCAGTTTTATCCTGTTTTGGGACAAAATGGGTATAATTGTTGACTAAACACTCTAAATTCCTCCCGAACTCTTACAATTAGTTAACTGCACTGGATTGTCACACATTTTGACACTAAAAACCCAAACCAAGCTGTTTACTGCTTCGAATTAATGTTTTCTCGGTGTTAGCCTGTTTTCTTGTTTTATGCCTGTTTTGGAACAAAATAGGTATAAGTATTGTCTAAACACTCCAAATTCATCCCGAACTCTTACAATTAGTCAAATGCATTCGATTGTCACACATTTTGACACTATAAACACAAACAAAGCTGTTTACTGCTTCGAATTAATGTTTTCGCGGTTTTAGCCTGTTTTCTCGTTTTAAGCCTATTTTGGAACAAAATAGGTATAAGTGTTGTCTAAACACTCCAATTTAAACCCGGACTCTTATAATTAGTCAAACGCATTAGATTGTTGCATATTTTCACCCTAGAAACAGTAACATAGCTGTTTACTGCTTTAAATCAATGTTTTCTCAGTTTTATCCTGTTTTGGGACAAAATGGGTATAATTGTTGACTAAACACTCCAAATTCCTCCCGAACTCTTACAATTAGTTAACTGCACTGGATTGTCACACATTTTGACACTAAAAACCCAAACCAAGCTGTTTACTGCTTCGAATTAATGTTTTCTTGGTGTTAGCCTGTTTTCTCGTTTTATGCCTGTTTTGGAACAAAATAGGTATAAGTGTTGTCTAAACACTCCAAATTCAACCCGAACTCTTGCAATTAGTTAACTGCACTGGATTGTCACACATTTTGACACTAAAAACACAAACAAAGCTGTTTATGCTTCGAATTAATGTTTCTCGGTGTTAGCCTGTTTTCTCGTTTTATGCCTGTTTTGGAACAAAATAGGTATAAGTGTTGTCTAAACACTCCAAATTCAACCCGAACTCTTATAATTATTTAAATGCATTGGATTGTTACATATTTCACCCTAGAAAAAGTAACATAGCTGCTTACTGCTTTAAATCAATGTTTTCTCGGTTTTAGCCTGTTTTGGGACAAAATGGGTACAATTGTTGTCTAAACATTCCAAATTCCTCCCGAACTCTTACAATTAGTTAAATGCATTGGATTGTCACACATTTTGACACTAGAAACACAAACAAAGCTGTTTACTACTTCGAATTAATGTTTTCTCGGTTTTAGCCTGTTTTCTCATTTTAAGCCTATTTTAGAACAAAATAGGTATAAGTGTTGTCTAAACACTCCAAATTAAACCCGAACTCTTAAAATTAGTCAAACGCATTAGATTGTTGCATATTTTCACCCTAGAGAGAGTAACATAGCTGTTTACTGCTTTAAATCAACGTTTTCTCGGTTTTAGCCTGTTTTCTCGTTTTATGCCTATTTTGGAAAAAAATAGGTATAAGTGTTGTCTAAACACTCCAAATTAAACCCGGACTCTTATAATTAGTCAAACGCATTAGATTTTTACATATTTCACCCTAGAAAAAGTAACATAGCTGTTTACTGCTTTAAATCAAAGTTTTCTCGGTTTTAGCCTGTTTTGGGACAAAATGGGTACAATTGTTGTCTAAACATTCCAAATTCCTCCCGAACTCTTACAATTAGTTAACTGCACTGGATTGTCACACATTTTGACACTAGAAACACAAACAAAGCTGTTTACTGCTCGAATTAATGTTTTCTCGGTTTTAGCCTGTTTTCTCATTTTAAGCCTATTTTGGAACAAAATAGGTATAAGTGTTGTCTAAACACTCCAAATTAAACCCGAACTCTTAAAATTAGTCAAACGCATTAGATTGTTGCATATTTTCACCCTAGAAAGAGTAACATAGCTGTTTACTGCTTTAAATCAATGTTTTCTCGGGTTTAGCCTGTTTCGGGACAAAATGGGTATAATTGTTGTCTAAACAATCCAAATTCATCCCGAACTCTTACAATTAGTCAAATGCATTCGATTGTCACACATTTTGACACTAGAAACACAAACAAAGCTGTTTACTGCTTCGAATTAATGTTTTCGCGGTTTTAGCCTGTTTTCTCGTTTTAAACCTATTTTGGAACAAAATAGGTATAAGTGTTGTCTAAACACTCCAATTTAAACCCGGACTCTTATAATTAGTCAAACGCATTAGATTGTTGCATATTTTCACTCTAGAAACAGTAACACAGCTGTTTACTGCTTTAAATCAATGTTTTGTCAGTTTTATCCTGTTTTGGGACAAAATGGGTATAATTGTTGACTAAACACTCCAAATTCCTCCCGAACTCTTACAATTAGTTAACTGCACTGGATTGTCACACATTTTGACATGAAAAACACAAACAAAGCTGTTTACTGCTTCGAATTAATGTTTTCTCGGTGTTAGCCTGTTTTCTCGTTTTATGCCTGTTTTGGAACAAAATAGGTATAAGTGTTGTCTAAACACTCCAAATTCAACCCGAACTCTTATAATTAGTTAAATGCATTGGATTGTTACATATTTTGAGCCTAGAGAGAGTAACATAGCTGTTTACTGCTTTAAATCAATGTTTTCTCGGTTTTAGCCTGTTTCGGGACAAAATGGGTATAATTGTTGTCTAAACACTCCAAATTCATCCCGAACTCTTACAATTAGTCAAATGCATTCGATTGTCACACATTTTGACACTAGAAACACAAACAAAGCTGTTTACTGCTTCGAATTAATGTTTTCGCGGTTTTAGCCTGTTTTCTCGTTTTAAACCTATTTTGGAACAAAATAGGTATAAGTGTTGTCTAAACACTCCAATTTAAACCCGGACTCTTATAATTAGTCAAACGCATTAGATTGTTGCATATTTTCACCCTAGAAACAGTAACATAGCTGTTTACTGCTTTAAATCAATGTTTTCTCAGTTTTATCCTGTTGTGGGACAAAATGGGTATAATTGTTGACTAAACACTCCAAATTCCTCCCGAACTCTTACAATTAGTTATCTGCACTGGATTGTCACACATTTTGACACTAAAAACCCAAACCAAGCTGTTTACTGCTTCGAATTAATGTTTTCTTGGTGTTAGCCTGTTTTCTCGTTTTATGCCTGTTTTGGAACAAAATAGGTATAAGTGTTGTCTAAACACTCCAAATTCAACCCGAACTCTTGCAATTAGTTAACTGCACTGGATTGTCACACATTTTGACACTAAAAACACAAACAAAGCTGTTTATGCTTCGAATTAATGTTTCTCGGTGTTAGCCTGTTTTCTCGTTTTATGCCTGTTTTGGAACAAAATAGGTATAAGTGTTGTCTAAACACTCCAAATTCAACCCGAACTCTTATAATTATTTAAATGCATTGGATTGTTACATATTTCACCCTAGAAAAAGTAACATAGCTGCTTACTGCTTTAAATCAATGTTTTCTCGGTTTTAGCCTGTTTTGGGACAAAATGGGTACAATTGTTGTCTAAACATTCCAAATTCCTCCCGAACTCTTACAATTAGTTAAATGCATTGGATTGTCACACATTTTGACACTAGAAACACAAACAAAGCTGTTTACTACTTCGAATTAATGTTTTCTCGGTTTTAGCCTGTTTTCTCATTTTAAGCCTATTTTAGAACAAAATAGGTATAAGTGTTGTCTAAACACTCCAAATTAAACCCGAACTCTTAAAATTAGTCAAACGCATTAGATTGTTGCATATTTTCACCCTAGAGAGAGTAACATAGCTGTTTACTGCTTTAAATCAACGTTTTCTCGGTTTTAGCCTGTTTTCTCGTTTTATGCCTATTTTGGAAAAAAATAGGTATAAGTGTTGTCTAAACACTCCAAATTAAACCCGGACTCTTATAATTAGTCAAACGCATTAGATTTTTACATATTTCACCCTAGAAAAAGTAACATAGCTGTTTACTGCTTTAAATCAAAGTTTTCTCGGTTTTAGCCTGTTTTGGGACAAAATGGGTACAATTGTTGTCTAAACATTCCAAATTCCTCCCGAACTCTTACAATTAGTTAACTGCACTGGATTGTCACATATTTTGACACTAGAAACACAAACAAAGCTGTTTACTGCTCGAATTAATGTTTTCTCGGTTTTAGCCTGTTTTCTCATTTTAAGCCTATTTTGGAACAAAATAGGTATAAGTGTTGTCTAAACACTCCAAATTAAACCCGAACTCTTAAAATTAGTCAAACGCATTAGATTGTTGCATATTTTCACCCTAGAAAGAGTAACATAGCTGTTTACTGCTTTAAATCAATGTTTTCTCGGGTTTAGCCTGTTTCGGGACAAAATGGGTATAATTGTTGTCTAAACAATCCAAATTCATCCCGAACTCTTACAATTAGTCAAATGCATTCGATTGTCACACATTTTGACACTAGAAACACAAACAAAGCTGTTTACTGCTTCGAATTAATGTTTTCGCGGTTTTAGCCTGTTTTCTCGTTTTAAACCTATTTTGGAACAAAATAGGTATAAGTGTTGTCTAAACACTCCAATTTAAACCCGGACTCTTATAATTAGTCAAACGCATTAGATTGTTGCATATTTTCACTCTAGAAACAGTAACATAGCTGTTTACTGCTTTAAATCAATGTTTTCTCAGTTTTATCCTGTTTTGGGACAAAATGGGTATAATTGTTGACTAAACACTCCAAATTCCTCCCGAACTCTTACAATTAGTTAACTGCACTGGATTGTCACACATTTTGACACTAAAAACCCAAACCAAGCTGTTTACTACTTCGAATTAATGTTTTCTCGGTGTTAGCCTGTTTTCTCGTTTTATGCCTGTTTTGGAACAAAATGGGTATAATTGTTGTCTAAACACTCCAAATTCATCCCGAACTCTTACAATTAGTCAAATGCATTCGATTGTCACACATTTTGACACTAGAGAGAGTAACATAGCTGTTTACTGCTTTAAATCAATGTTTTCTCGGTTTTAGCCTGTTTCGGGACAAAATGGGTATAATTGTTGTCTAAACACTCCAAATTCATCCCGAACTCTTACAATTAGTCAAATGCATTCGATTGTCACACATTTTGACACTAGAAACACAAACAAAGCTGTTTACTGCTTCGAATTAATGTTTTCGCGGTTTTAGCCTGTTTTCTCGTTTTAAACCTATTTTGGAACAAAATAGGTATAAGTGTTGTCTAAACACTCCAATTTAAACCCGGACTCTTATAATTAGTCAAACGCATTAGATTGTTGCATATTTTCACTCTAGAAACAGTAACATAGCTGTTTACTGCTTTAAATCAATGTTTTCTCAGTTTTATCCTGTTTTGGGACAAAATGGGTATAATTGTTGACTAAACACTCCAAATTCCTCCCGAACTCTTACAATTAGTTAACTGCACTGGATTGTCACACATTTTGACACTAAAAACCCAAACCAAGCTGTTTACTACTTCGAATTAATGTTTTCTCGGTGTTAGCCTGTTTTCTCGTTTTATGCCTGTTTTGGAACAAAATGGGTATAATTGTTGTCTAAACACTCCAAATTCATCCCGAACTCTTACAATTAGTCAAATGCATTCGATTGTCACACATTTTGACACTAGAAACACAAACAAAGCTGTTTACTGCTTCGAATTAATGTTTTCGCGGTTTTAGCCTGTTTTCTCGTTTTAAACCTATTTTGGAACAAAATAGGTATAAGTGTTGTCTAAACACTCCAATTTAAACCCGGACTCTTATAATTAGTCAAACGCATTAGATTGTTGCATATTTTCACTCTAGAAACAGTAACATAGCTGTTTACTGCTTTAAATCAATGTTTTCTCAGTTTTATCCTGTTTTAGGACAAAATGGGTATAATTGTTGACTAAACACTCCAAATTCCTCCCGAACTCTTACAATTAGTTAACTGCACTGGATTGTCACACATTTTGACACTAAAAACCCAAACCAAGCTGTTTACTACTTCGAATTAATGTTTTCTCGGTGTTAGCCTGTTTTCTCGTTTTATGCCTGTTTTGGAACAAAATAGGTATAAGTGTTGTCTAAACACTCCAAATTCAACCCGAACTCTTATAATTAGTTAAATGCATTGGATTGTTACATATTTTGACCCTAGAGAGAGTAACATAGCTGTTTACTGCTTTAAATCAATGTTTTCTCGGTTTTAGCCTGTCTCGGGACAAAATGGGTATAATTGTTGTCTAAACACTCCAAATTCATCCCGAACTCTTACAATTAGTCAAATGCATTCGATTGTCACACATTTTGACACTAGAAACACAAACAAAGCTGTTTACTGCTTCGAATTAATGTTTTCGCGGTTTTAGCCTGTTTTCTCGTTTTAAACCTATTTTGGAACAAAATAGGTATAAGTTTTGTCTAAACACTCCAATTTAAACCCGGACTCTTATAATTAGTCAAACGCATTAAATTGTTGCATATTTTCACTCTAGAAACAGTAACACAGCTGTTTACTGCTTTAAATCAATGTTTTGTCAGTTTTATCCTGTTTTGGGACAAAATGGGTATAATTGTTGACTAAACACTCCAAATTCCTCCCGAACTCTTACAATTAGTTAACTGCACTGGATTGTCACACATTTTGACACGAAAAACACAAACAAAGCTGTTTACTGCTTCGAATTAATGTTTTCTCGGTGTTAGCCTGTTTTCTCGTTTTATGCCTGTTTTGGAACAAAATAGGTATAAGTGTTGTCTAAACACTCCAAATTCAACCCGAACTCTTATAATTAGTTAAATGCATTGGATTGTTACATATTTTGACCCTAGAGAGAGTAACATAGCTGTTTACTGCTTTAAATCAATGTTTTCTCGGTTTTAGCCTGTTTCGGGACAAAATGGGTATAATTGTTGTCTAAACACTCCAAATTCATCCCGAACTCTTACAATTAGTCAAATGCATTCGATTGTCACACATTTTGACACTAGAAACACAAACAAAGCTGTTTACTGCTTCGAATTAATGTTTTCGCGGGTTTCGCCTGTTTTCTCGTTTTAAACCTATTTTGGAACAAAATAGGTATAAGTGTTGTCTAAACACTCCAATTTAAACCCGGACTCTTATAATTAGTCAAACGCATTAGATTGTTGCATATTTTCACTCTAGAAACAGTAACATAGCTGTTTACTGCTTTAAATCAATGTTTTCTCAGTTTTATCCTGTTTTGGGACAAAATGGGTATAATTGTTGACTAAACACTCCAAATTCCTCCCGAACTCTTACAATTAGTTAACTGCACTGGATTGTCACACATTTTGACACTAAAAACCCAAACCAAGCTGTTTACTACTTCGAATTAATGTTTTCTCGGTGTTAGCCTGTTTTCTCGTTTTATGCCTGTTTTGGAACAAAATAGGTATAAGTGTTGTCTAAACACTCCAAATTCAACCCGAACTCTTATAATTAGTTAAATGCATTGGATTGTTACATATTTTGAGCCTAGAGAGAGTAACATAGCTGTTTACTGCTTTAAATCAATGTTTTCTCGGTTTTAGCCTGTTTCGGGACAAAATGGGTATAATTGTTGTCTAAACACTCCAAATTCATCCCGAACTCTTACAATTAGTCAAATGCATTCGATTGTCACACATTTTGACACTAGAAACACAAACAAAGCTGTTTACTGCTTCGAATTAATGTTTTCGCGGTTTTAGCCTGTTTTCTCGTTTTAAACCTATTTTGGAACAAAATAGGTATAAGTTTTGTCTAAACACTCCAATTTAAACCCGGACTCTTATAATTAGTCAAACGCATTAAATTGTTGCATATTTTCACTCTAGAAACAGTAACACAGCTGTTTACTGCTTTAAATCAATGTTTTGTCAGTTTTATCCTGTTTTGGGACAAAATGGGTATAATTGTTGACTAAACACTCCAAATTCCTCCCGAACTCTTACAATTAGTTAACTGCACTGGATTGTCACACATTTTGACACGAAAAACACAAACAAAGCTGTTTACTGCTTCGAATTAATGTTTTCTCGGTGTTAGCCTGTTTTCTCGTTTTATGCCTGTTTTGGAACAAAATAGGTATAAGTGTTGTCTAAACACTCCAAATTCAACCCGAACTCTTATAATTAGTTAAATGCATTGGATTGTTACATATTTTGACCCTAGAGAGAGTAACATAGCTGTTTACTGCTTTAAATCAATGTTTTCTCGGTTTTAGCCTGTTTCGGGACAAAATGGGTATAATTGTTGTCTAAACACTCCAAATTCATCCCGAACTCTTACAATTAGTCAAATGCATTCGATTGTCACACATTTTGACACTAGAAACACAAACAAAGCTGTTTACTGCTTCGAATTAATGTTTTCGCGGGTTTCGCCTGTTTTCTCGTTTTAAACCTATTTTGGAACAAAATAGGTATAAGTGTTGTCTAAACACTCCAATTTAAACCCGGACTCTTATAATTAGTCAAACGCATTAGATTGTTGCATATTTTCACTCTAGAAACAGTAACATAGCTGTTTACTGCTTTAAATCAATGTTTTCTCAGTTTTATCCTGTTTTGGGACAAAATGGGTATAATTGTTGACTAAACACTCCAAATTCCTCCCGAACTCTTACAATTAGTTAACTGCACTGGATTGTCACACATTTTGACACTAAAAACCCAAACCAAGCTGTTTACTACTTCGAATTAATGTTTTCTCGGTGTTAGCCTGTTTTCTCGTTTTATGCCTGTTTTGGAACAAAATAGGTATAAGTGTTGTCTAAACACTCCAAATTCAACCCGAACTCTTATAATTAGTTAAATGCATTGGATTGTTACATATTTTGAGCCTAGAGAGAGTAACATAGCTGTTTACTGCTTTAAATCAATGTTTTCTCGGTTTTAGCCTGTTTCGGGACAAAATGGGTATAATTGTTGTCTAAACACTCCAAATTCATCCCGAACTCTTACAATTAGTCAAATGCATTCGATTGTCACACATTTTGACACTAGAAACACAAACAAAGCTGTTTACTGCTTCGAATTAATGTTTTCGCGGTTTTAGCCTGTTTTCTCGTTTTAAACCTATTTTGGAACAAAATAGGTATAAGTGTTGTCTAAACACTCCAATTTAAACCCGGACTCTTATAATTAGTCAAACGCATTAGATTGTTGCATATTTTCACTCTAGAAACAGTAACATAGCTGTTTACTGCTTTAAATCAATGTTTTCTCAGTTTTATCCTGTTTTGGGACAAAATGGGTATAATTGTTGACTAAACACTCCAAATTCCTCCCGAACTCTTACAATTAGTTAACTGCACTGGATTGTCACACATTTTGACACTAAAAACCCAAACCAAGCTGTTTACTACTTCGAATTAATGTTTTCTCGGTGTTAGCCTGTTTTCTCGTTTTATGCCTGTTTTGGAACAAAATGGGTATAATTGTTGTCTAAACACTCCAAATTCATCCCGAACTCTTACAATTAGTCAAATGCATTCGATTGTCACACATTTTGACACTAGAAACACAAACAAAGCTGTTTACTGCTTCGAATTAATGTTTTCGCGGTTTTAGCCTGTTTTCTCGTTTTAAACCTATTTTGGAACAAAATAGGTATAAGTGTTGTCTAAACACTCCAATTTAAACCCGGACTCTTATAATTAGTCAAACGCATTAGATTGTTGCATATTTTCACTCTAGAAACAGTAACATAGCTGTTTACTGCTTTAAATCAATGTTTTCTCAGTTTTATCCTGTTTTGGGACAAAATGGGTATAATTGTTGACTAAACACTCCAAATTCCTCCCGAACTCTTACAATTAGTTAACTGCACTGGATTGTCACACATTTTGACACTAAAAACCCAAACCAAGCTGTTTACTACTTCGAATTAATGTTTTCTCGGTGTTAGCCTGTTTTCTCGTTTTATGCCTGTTTTGGAACAAAATAGGTATAAGTGTTGTCTAAACACTCCAAATTCAACCCGAACTCTTATAATTAGTTAAATGCATTGGATTGTTACATATTTTGACCCTAGAGAGAGTAACATAGCTGTTTACTGCTTTAAATCAATGTTTTCTCGGTTTTAGCCTGTTTCGGGACAAAATGGGTATAATTGTTGTCTAAACACTCCAAATTCATCCCGAACTCTTACAATTAGTCAAATGCATTCGATTGTCACACATTTTGACACTAGAAACACAAACAAAGCTGTTTACTGCTTCGAATTAATGTTTTCGCGGTTTTAGCCTGTTTTCTCGTTTTAAACCTATTTTGGAACAAAATAGGTATAAGTTTTGTCTAAACACTCCAATTTAAACCCGGACTCTTATAATTAGTCAAACGCATTAAATTGTTGCATATTTTCACTCTAGAAACAGTAACACAGCTGTTTACTGCTTTAAATCAATGTTTTGTCAGTTTTATCCTGTTTTGGGACAAAATGGGTATAATTGTTGACTAAACACTCCAAATTCCTCCCGAACTCTTACAATTAGTTAACTGCACTGGATTGTCACACATTTTGACACGAAAAACACAAACAAAGCTGTTTACTGCTTCGAATTAATGTTTTCTCGGTGTTAGCCTGTTTTCTCGTTTTATGCCTGTTTTGGAACAAAATAGGTATAAGTGTTGTCTAAACACTCCAAATTCAACCCGAACTCTTATAATTAGTTAAATGCATTGGATTGTTACATATTTTGACCCTAGAGAGAGTAACATAGCTGTTTACTGCTTTAAATCAATGTTTTCTCGGTTTTAGCCTGTTTCGGGACAAAATGGGTATAATTGTTGTCTAAACACTCCAAATTCATCCCGAACTCTTACAATTAGTCAAATGCATTCGATTGTCACACATTTTGACACTAGAAACACAAACAAAGCTGTTTACTGCTTCGAATTAATGTTTTCGCGGGTTTAGCCTGTTTTCTCGTTTTAAACCTATTTTGGAACAAAATAGGTATAAGTGTTGTCTAAACACTCCAATTTAAACCCGGACTCTTATAATTAGTCAAACGCATTAGATTGTTGCATATTTTCACTCTAGAAACAGTAACATAGCTGTTTACTGCTTTAAATCAATGTTTTCTCAGTTTTATCCTGTTTTGGGACAAAATGGGTATAATTGTTGACTAAACACTCCAAATTCCTCCCGAACTCTTACAATTAGTTAACTGCACTGGATTGTCACACATTTTGACACTAAAAACCCAAACCAAGCTGTTTACTACTTCGAATTAATGTTTTCTCGGTGTTAGCCTGTTTTCTCGTTTTATGCCTGTTTTGGAACAAAATGGGTATAATTGTTGTCTAAACACTCCAAATTCATCCTGAACTCTTACAATTAGTCAAATGCATTCGATTGTCACACATTTTGACACTATAAACACAAACAAAGATGTTTACTGCTTCGAATTAATGTTTTCGCGGTTTTAGCCTGTTTTCTCGTTTTAAGCCTATTTTGGAACAAAATAGGTATAAGTGTTGTCTAAACACTCCAATTTAAAACCGGACTCTTATAATTAGTCAAACGCATTAGATTGTTGCATATTTTCACTCTAGAAACAGTAACATAGCTGTTTACTGCTTTAAATCAATGTTTTCTCAGTTTTATCCTGTTTTGGGACAAAATGGGTATAATTGTTGACTAAACACTCTAAATTCCTCCCGAACTCTTACAATTAGTTAACTGCACTGGATTGTCACACATTTTGACACTAAAAACCCAAACCAAGCTGTTTACTGCTTCGAATTAATGTTTTCTCGGTGTTAGCCTGTTTTCTTGTTTTATGCCTGTTTTGGAACAAAATAGGTATAAGTATTGTCTAAACACTCCAAATTCATCCCGAACTCTTACAATTAGTCAAATGCATTCGATTGTCACACATTTTGACACTATAAACACAAACAAAGCTGTTTACTGCTTCGAATTAATGTTTTCGCGGTTTTAGCCTGTTTTCTCGTTTTAAGCCTATTTTGGAACAAAATAGGTATAAGTGTTGTCTAAACACTCCAATTTAAACCCGGACTCTTATAATTAGTCAAACGCATTAGATTGTTGCATATTTTCACCCTAGAAACAGTAACATAGCTGTTTACTGCTTTAAATCAATGTTTTCTCAGTTTTATCCTGTTTTGGGACAAAATGGGTATAATTGTTGACTAAACACTCCAAATTCCTCCCGAACTCTTACAATTAGTTAACTGCACTGGATTGTCACACATTTTGACACTAAAAACCCAAACCAAGCTGTTTACTGCTTCGAATTAATGTTTTCTTGGTGTTAGCCTGTTTTCTCGTTTTATGCCTGTTGTGGAACAAAATAGGTATAAGTGTTGTCTAAACACTCCAAATTCAACCCGAACTCTTGCAATTAGTTAACTGCACTGGATTGTCACACATTTTGACACTAAAAACACAAACAAAGCTGTTTATGCTTCGAATTAATGTTTCTCGGTGTTAGCCTGTTTTCTCGTTTTATGCCTGTTTTGGAACAAAATAGGTATAAGTGTTGTCTAAACACTCCAAATTCAACCCGGACTCTTATAATTAGTCAAACGCATTAGATTGTTGCATATTTTCACTCTAGAAACAGTAACATAGCTGTTTACTGCTTTAAATCAATGTTTTCTCAGTTTTATCCTGTTTTGGGACAAAATGGGTATAATTGTTGACTAAACACTCCAAATTCCTCCCGAACTCTTACAATTAGTTAACTGCACTGGATTGTCACACATTTTGACACTAAAAACCCAAACCAAGCTGTTTACTACTTCGAATTAATGTTTTCTCGGTGTTAGCCTGTTTTCTCGTTTTATGCCTGTTTTGGAACAAAATGGGTATAATTGTTGTCTAAACACTCCAAATTCATCCTGAACTCTTACAATTAGTCAAATGCATTCGATTGTCACACATTTTGACACTATAAACACAAACAAAGATGTTTACTGCTTCGAATTAATGTTTTCGCGGTTTTAGCCTGTTTTCTCGTTTTAAGCCTATTTTGGAACAAAATAGGTATAAGTGTTGTCTAAACACTCCAATTTAAAACCGGACTCTTATAATTAGTCAAACGCATTAGATTGTTGCATATTTTCACTCTAGAAACAGTAACATAGCTGTTTACTGCTTTAAATCAATGTTTTCTCAGTTTTATCCTGTTTTGGGACAAAATGGGTATAATTGTTGACTAAACACTCTAAATTCCTCCCGAACTCTTACAATTAGTTAACTGCACTGGATTGTCACACATTTTGACACTAAAAACCCAAACCAAGCTGTTTACTGCTTCGAATTAATGTTTTCTCGGTGTTAGCCTGTTTTCTTGTTTTATGCCTGTTTTGGAACAAAATAGGTATAAGTATTGTCTAAACACTCCAAATTCATCCCGAACTCTTACAATTAGTCAAATGCATTCGATTGTCACACATTTTGACACTATAAACACAAACAAAGCTGTTTACTGCTTCGAATTAATGTTTTCGCGGTTTTAGCCTGTTTTCTCGTTTTAAGCCTATTTTGGAACAAAATAGGTATAAGTGTTGTCTAAACACTCCAATTTAAACCCGGACTCTTATAATTAGTCAAACGCATTAGATTGTTGCATATTTTCACCCTAGAAACAGTAACATAGCTGTTTACTGCTTTAAATCAATGTTTTCTCAGTTTTATCCTGTTTTGGGACAAAATGGGTATAATTGTTGACTAAACACTCCAAATTCCTCCCGAACTCTTACAATTAGTTAACTGCACTGGATTGTCACACATTTTGACACTAAAAACCCAAACCAAGCTGTTTACTGCTTCGAATTAATGTTTTCTTGGTGTTAGCCTGTTTTCTCGTTTTATGCCTGTTGTGGAACAAAATAGGTATAAGTGTTGTCTAAACACTCCAAATTCAACCCGAACTCTTGCAATTAGTTAACTGCACTGGATTGTCACACATTTTGACACTAAAAACACAAACAAAGCTGTTTATGCTTCGAATTAATGTTTCTCGGTGTTAGCCTGTTTTCTCGTTTTATGCCTGTTTTGGAACAAAATAGGTATAAGTGTTGTCTAAACACTCCAAATTCAACCCGAACTCTTATAATTAGTTAAATGCATTGGATTGTTACATATTTTGACCCTAGAGAGAGTAACATAGCTGTTTACTGCTTTAAATCAATGTTTTCTCGGTTTTAGCCTGTTTCGGGACAAAATGGGTATAATTGTTGTCTAAACACTCCAAATTCATCCCGAACTCTTACAATTAGTCAAATGCATTCGATTGTCACACATTTTGACACTAGAAACACAAACAAAGCTGTTTACTGCTTCGAATTAATGTTTTCGCGGTTTTAGCCTGTTTTCTCGTTTTAAACCTATTTTGGAACAAAATAGGTATAAGTGTTGTCTAAACACTCCAATTTAAACCCGGACTCATATAATTAGTCAAACGCATTAGATTGTTGCATATTTGCACTCTAGAAACAGTAACATAGCTGTTTACTGCTTTAAATCAATGTTTTCTCAGTTTTATCCTGTTTTGGGACAAAATGGGTATAATTGTTGACTAAACACTCCAAATTCCTCCCGAACTCTTACAATTAGTTAACTGCACTGGATTGTCACACATTTTGACACTAAAAACCCAAACCAAGCTGTTTACTACTTCGAATTAATGTTTTCTCGGTGTTAGCCTGTTTTCTCGTTTTATGCCTGTTTTGGAACAAAATGGGTATAATTGTTGTCTAAACACTCCAAATTCATCCCGAACTCTTACAATTAGTCAAATGCATTCGATTGTCACACATTTTGACACAAGAAACACAAACAAAGCTGTTTACTGCTTCGAATTAATGTTTTCGCGGTTTTAGCCTGTTTTCTCGTTTTAAACCTATTTTGGAACAAAATAGGTATAAGTGTTGTCTAAACACTCCAATTTAAACCCGGACTCTTATAATTAGTCAAACGCATTAGATTGTTGCATATTTTCACTCTAGAAACAGTAACATAGCTGTTTACTGCTTTAAATCAATGTTTTCTCAGTTTTATCCTGTTTTGGGACAAAATGGGTATAATTGTTGACTAAACACTCCAAATTCCTCCCGAACTCTTACAATTAGTTAACTGCACTGGATTGTCACACATTTTGACACTAAAAACCCAAACCAAGCTGTTTACTACTTCGAATTAATGTTTTCTCGGTGTTAGCCTGTTTTCTCGTTTTATGCCTGTTTTGGAACAAAATGGGTATAATTGTTGTCTAAACACTCCAAATTCATCCCGAACTCTTACAATTAGTCAAATGCATTCGATTGTCACACATTTTGACACTATAAACACAAACAAAGCTGTTTACTGCTTCGAATTAATGTTTTCGCGGTTTTAGCCTGTTTTCTCGTTTTAAGCCTATTTTGGAACAAAATAGGTATAAGTGTTGTCTAAACACTCCAATTTAAACCCGGACTCTTATAATTAGTCAAACGCATTAGATTGTTGCATATTTTCACCCTAGAAACAGTAACATAGCTGTTTACTGCTTTAAATCAATGTTTTCTCAGTTTTATCCTGTTTTGGGACAAAATGGGTATAATTGTTGACTAAACACTCCAAATTCCTCCCGAACTCTTACAATTAGTTAACTGCACTGGATTGTCACACATTTTGACACTAAAAACCCAAACCAAGCTGTTTACTGCTTCGAATTAATGTTTTCTTGGTGTTAGCCTGTTTTCTCGTTTTATGCCTGTTGTGGAACAAAATAGGTATAAGTGTTGTCTAAACACTCCAAATTCAACCCGAACTCTTGCAATTAGTTAACTGCACTGGATTGTCACACATTTTGACACTAAAAACACAAACAAAGCTGTTTATGCTTCGAATTAATGTTTCTCGGTGTTAGCCTGTTTTCTCGTTTTATGCCTGTTTTGGAACAAAATAGGTATAAGTGTTGTCTAAACACTCCAAATTCAACCCGAACTCTTATAATTAGTTAAATGCATTGGATTGTTACATATTTTGACCCTAGAGAGAGTAACATAGCTGTTTACTGCTTTAAATCAATGTTTTCTCGGTTTTAGCCTGTTTCGGGACAAAATGGGTATAATTGTTGTCTAAACACTCCAAATTCATCCCGAACTCTTACAATTAGTCAAATGCATTCGATTGTCACACATTTTGACACTAGAAACACAAACAAAGCTGTTTACTGCTTCGAATTAATGTTTTCGCGGTTTTAGCCTGTTTTCTCGTTTTAAACCTATTTTGGAACAAAATAGGTATAAGTGTTGTCTAAACACTCCAATTTAAACCCGGACTCATATAATTAGTCAAACGCATTAGATTGTTGCATATTTGCACTCTAGAAACAGTAACATAGCTGTTTACTGCTTTAAATCAATGTTTTCTCAGTTTTATCCTGTTTTGGGACAAAATGGGTATAATTGTTGACTAAACACTCCAAATTCCTCCCGAACTCTTACAATTAGTTAACTGCACTGGATTGTCACACATTTTGACACTAAAAACCCAAACCAAGCTGTTTACTACTTCGAATTAATGTTTTCTCGGTGTTAGCCTGTTTTCTCGTTTTATGCCTGTTTTGGAACAAAATGGGTATAATTGTTGTCTAAACACTCCAAATTCATCCCGAACTCTTACAATTAGTCAAATGCATTCGATTGTCACACATTTTGACACAAGAAACACAAACAAAGCTGTTTACTGCTTCGAATTAATGTTTTCGCGGTTTTAGCCTGTTTTCTCGTTTTAAACCTATTTTGGAACAAAATAGGTATAAGTGTTGTCTAAACACTCCAATTTAAACCCGGACTCTTATAATTAGTCAAACGCATTAGATTGTTGCATATTTTCACTCTAGAAACAGTAACATAGCTGTTTACTGCTTTAAATCAATGTTTTCTCAGTTTTATCCTGTTTTGGGACAAAATGGGTATAATTGTTGACTAAACACTCCAAATTCCTCCCGAACTCTTACAATTAGTTAACTGCACTGGATTGTCACACATTTTGACACTAAAAACCCAAACCAAGCTGTTTACTACTTCGAATTAATGTTTTCTCGGTGTTAGCCTGTTTTCTCGTTTTATGCCTGTTTTTGAACAAAATAGGTATAAGTGTTGTCTAAACACTCCAAATTCATCCTGAACTCTTACAATTAGTCAAATGCATTCGATTGTCACACATTTTGACACTATAAACGCAAACAAAGATGTTTACTGCTTCGAATTAATGTTTTCGCGGTTTTAGCCTGTTTTCTCGTTTTAAGCCTATTTTGGAACAAAATAGGTATAAGTGTTGTCTAAACACTCCAATTTAAAACCGGACTCTTATAATTAGTCAAATGCATTAGATTGTTGCATATTTTCACTCTAGAAAGAGTAACATAGCTGTTTACTGCTTTAAATCAATGTTTTCTCAGTTTTATCCTGTTTTGGGACAAAATGGGTATAATTGTTGACTAAACACTCTAAATTCCTCCCGAACTCTTACAATTAGTTAACTGCACTGGATTGTCACACATTTTGACACTAAAAACCCAAACCAAGCTGTTTACTGCTTCGAATTAATGTTTTCTCGGTGTTAGCCTGTTTTCTTGTTTTATGCCTGTTTTGGAACAAAATAGGTATAAGTATTGTCTAAACACTCCAAATTAAACCCGAACTCTTAAAATTAGTCAAACGCATTAGATTGTTGCATATTTTCACCCTAGAGAGAGTAACATAGCTGTTTACTGCTTTAAATCAACGTTTTCTCGGTTTTAGCCTGTTTTCTCGTTTTATGCCTATTTTGGAAAAAAATAGGTATAAGTGTTGTCTAAACACTCCAAATTAAACCCGGACTCTTATAATTAGTCAAACGCATTAGATTTTTACATATTTCACCCTAGAAAAAGTAACATAGCTGTTTACTGCTTTAACTCAAAGTTTTCTCGGTTTTAGCCTGTTTTGGGACAAAATGGGTACAATTGTTGTCTAAACATTCCAAATTCCTCCCGAACTCTTACAATTAGTTAACTGCACTGGATTGTCACACATTTTGACACTAGAAACACAAACAAAGCTGTTTACTGCTCGAATTAATGTTTTCTCGGTTTTAGCCTGTTTTCTCATTTTAAGCCTATTTTGGAACAAAATAGGTATAAGTGTTGTCTAAACACTCCAAATTAAACCCGAACTCTTAAAATTAGTCAAACGCATTAGATTGTTGCATATTTTCACCCTAGAAAGAGTAACATAGCTGTTTACTGCTTTAAATCAATGTTTTCTCGGGTTTAGCCTGTTTCGGGACAAAATGGGTATAATTGTTGTCTAAACAATCCAAATTCATCCCGAACTCTTACAATTAGTCAAATGCATTCGATTGTCACACATTTTGACACTAGAAACACAAACAAAGCTGTTTACTGCTTCGAATTAATGTTTTCGCGGTTTTAGCCTGTTTTCTCGTTTTAAACCTATTTTGGAACAAAATAGGTATAAGTGTTGTCTAAACACTCCAATTTAAACCCGGACTCTTATAATTAGTCAAACGCATTAGATTGTTGCATATTTTCACTCTAGAAACAGTAACACAGCTGTTTACTGCTTTAAATCAATGTTTTGTCAGTTTTATCCTGTTTTGGGACAAAATGGGTATAATTGTTGACTAAACACTCCAAATTCCTCCCGAACTCTTACAATTAGTTAACTGCACTGGATTGTCACACATTTTGACACGAAAGACACAAACAAAGCTGTTTACTGCTTCGAATTAATGTTTTCTCGGTGTTAGCCTGTTTTCTCGTTTTATGCCTGTTTTGGAACAAAATAGGTATAAGTGTTGTCTAAACACTCCAAATTCAACCCGAACTCTTATAATTAGTTAAATGCATTGGATTGTTACATATTTTGACCCTAGAGAGAGTAACATAGCTGTTTACTGCTTTAAATCAATGTTTTCTCGGTTTTAGCCTGTTTCGGGACAAAATGGGTATAATTGTTGTCTAAACACTCCAAATTCATCCCGAACTCTTACAATTAGTCAAATGCATTCGATTGTCACACATTTTGACACTAGAAACACAAACAAAGCTGTTTACTGCTTCGAATTAATGTTTTCGCGGTTTTAGCCTGTTTTCTCGTTTTAAACCTATTTTGGAACAAAATAGGTATAAGTGTTGTCTAAACACTCCAATTTAAACCCGGACTCTTATAATTAGTCAAACGCATTAGATTGTTGCATATTTTCACTCTAGAAACAGTAACATAGCTGTTTACTGCTTTAAATCAATGTTTTCTCAGTTTTATCCTGTTTTGGGACAAAATGGGTATAATTGTTGACTAAACACTCCAAATTCCTCCCGAACTCTTACAATTAGTTAACTGCACTGGATTGTCACACATTTTGACACTAAAAACCCAAACCAAGCTGTTTACTACTTCGAATTAATGTTTTCTCGGTGTTAGCCTGTTTTCTCGTTTTATGCCTGTTTTGGAACAAAATGGGTATAATTGTTGTCTAAACACTCCAAATTCATCCCGAACTCTTACAATTAGTCAAATGCATTCGATTGTCACACATTTTGACACTAGAAACACAAACAAAGCTGTTTACTGCTTCGAATTAATGTTTTCGCGGTTTTAGCCTGTTTTCTCGTTTTAAACCTATTTTGGAACAAAATAGGTATAAGTGTTGTCTAAACACTCCAATTTAAACCCGGACTCTTATAATTAGTCAAACGCATTAGATTGTTGCATATTTTCACTCTAGAAACAGTAACATAGCTGTTTACTGCTTTAAATCAATGTTTTCTCAGTTTTATCCTGTTTTGGGACAAAATGGGTATAATTGTTGACTAAACACTCCAAATTCCTCCCGAACTCTTACAATTAGTTAACTGCACTGGATTGTCACACATTTTGACACTAAAAACCCAAACCAAGCTGTTTACTACTTCGAATTAATGTTTTCTCGGTGTTAGCCTGTTTTCTCGTTTTATGCCTGTTTTGGAACAAAATAGGTATAATTGTTGTCTAAACACTCCAAATTCAACCCGAACTCTTATAATTAGTTAAATGCATTGGATTGTTACATATTTTGACCCTAGAGAGAGTAACATAGCTGTTTACTGCTTTAAATCAATGTTTTCTCGGTTTTAGCCTGTTTCGGGACAAAATGGGTATAATTGTTGTCTAAACACTCCAAATTCATCCCGAACTCTTACAATTAGTCAAATGCATTCGATTGTCACACATTTTGACACTAGAAACACAAACAAAGCTGTTTACTGCTTCGAATTAATGTTTTCGCGGTTTTAGCCTGTTTTCTCGTTTTAAACCTATTTTGGAACAAAATAGGTATAAGTGTTGTCTAAACACTCCAATTTAAACCCGGACTCTTATAATTAGTCAAACGCATTAGATTGTTGCATATTTTCACTCTAGAAACAGTAACACAGCTGTTTACTGCTTTAAATCAATGTTTTGTCAGTTTTATCCTGTTTTTGGACAAAATGGGTATAATTGTTGACTAAACACTCCAAATTCCTCCCGAACTCTTACAATTAGTTAACTGCACTGGATTGTCACACATTTTGACACGAAAAACACAAACAAAGCTGTTTACTGCTTCGAATTAATGTTTTCTCGGTGTTAGCCTGTTTTCTCGTTTTATGCCTGTTTTGGAACAAAATAGGTATAAGTGTTGTCTAAACACTCCAAATTCAACCCGAACTCTTATAATTAGTTAAATGCATTGGATTGTTACATATTTTGACCCTAGAGAGAGTAACATAGCTGTTTACTGCTTTAAATCAATGTTTTCTCGGTTTTAGCCTGTTTCGGGACAAAATGGGTATAATTGTTGTCTAAACACTCCAAATTCATCCCGAACTCTTACAATTAGTCAAATGCATTCGATTGTCACACATTTTGACACTAGAAACACAAACAAAGCTGTTTACTGCTTCGAATTAATGTTTTCGCGGGTTTAGCCTGTTTTCTCGTTTTAAACCTATTTTGGAACAAAATAGGTATAAGTGTTGTCTAAACACTCCAATTTAAACCCGGACTCTTATAATTAGTCAAACGCATTAGATTGTTGCATATTTTCACTCTAGAAACAGTAACATAGCTGTTTACTGCTTTAAATCAATGTTTTCTCAGTTTTATCCTGTTTTGGGACAAAATGGGTATAATTGTTGACTAAACACTCCAAATTCCTCCCGAACTCTTACAATTAGTTAACTGCACTGGATTGTCACACATTTTGACACTAAAAACCCAAACCAAGCTGTTTACTACTTCGAATTAATGTTTTCTCGGTGTTAGCCTGTTTTCTCGTTTTATGCCTGTTTTGGAACAAAATGGGTATAATTGTTGTCTAAACACTCCAAATTCATCCTGAACTCTTACAATTAGTCAAATGCATTCGATTGTCACACATTTTGACACTATAAACACAAACAAAGATGTTTACTGCTTCGAATTAATGTTTTCGCGGTTTTAGCCTGTTTTCTCGTTTTAAGCCTATTTTGGAACAAAATAGGTATAAGTGTTGTCTAAACACTCCAATTTAAAACCGGACTCTTATAATTAGTCAAACGCATTAGATTGTTGCATATTTTCACTCTAGAAACAGTAACATAGCTGTTTACTGCTTTAAATCAATGTTTTCTCAGTTTTATCCTGTTTTGGGACAAAATGGGTATAATTGTTGACTAAACACTCTAAATTCCTCCCGAACTCTTACAATTAGTTAACTGCACTGGATTGTCACACATTTTGACACTAAAAACCCAAACCAAGCTGTTTACTGCTTCGAATTAATGTTTTCTCGGTGTTAGCCTGTTTTCTTGTTTTATGCCTGTTTTGGAACAAAATAGGTATAAGTATTGTCTAAACACTCCAAATTCATCCCGAACTCTTACAATTAGTCAAATGCATTCGATTGTCACACATTTTGACACTATAAACACAAACAAAGCTGTTTACTGCTTCGAATTAATGTTTTCGCGGTTTTAGCCTGTTTTCTCGTTTTAAGCCTATTTTGGAACAAAATAGGTATAAGTGTTGTCTAAACACTCCAATTTAAACCCGGACTCTTATAATTAGTCAAACGCATTAGATTGTTGCATATTTTCACCCTAGAAACAGTAACATAGCTGTTTACTGCTTTAAATCAATGTTTTCTCAGTTTTATCCTGTTTTGGGACAAAATGGGTATAATTGTTGACTAAACACTCCAAATTCCTCCCGAACTCTTACAATTAGTTAACTGCACTGGATTGTCACACATTTTGACACTAAAAACCCAAACCAAGCTGTTTACTGCTTCGAATTAATGTTTTCTTGGTGTTAGCCTGTTTTCTCGTTTTATGCCTGTTTTGGAACAAAATAGGTATAAGTGTTGTCTAAACACTCCAAATTCAACCCGAACTCTTGCAATTAGTTAACTGCACTGGATTGTCACACATTTTGACACTAAAAACACAAACAAAGCTGTTTATGCTTCGAATTAATGTTTCTCGGTGTTAGCCTGTTTTCTCGTTTTATGCCTGTTTTGGAACAAAATAGGTATAAGTGTTGTCTAAACACTCCAAATTCAACCCGAACTCTTATAATTATTTAAATGCATTGGATTGTTACATATTTTGACCCTAGAGAGAGTAACATAGCTGTTTACTGCTTTAAATCAATGTTTTCTCGGTTTTAGCCTGTTTCGGGACAAAATGGGTATAATTGTTGTCTAAACACTCCAAATTCATCCCGAACTCTTACAATTAGTCAAATGCATTCGATTGTCACACATTTTGACACTAGAAACACAAACAAAGCTGTTTACTGCTTCGAATTAATGTTTTCGCGGTTTTAGCCTGTTTTCTCGTTTTAAACCTATTTTGGAACAAAATAGGTATAAGTGTTGTCTAAACACTCCAATTTAAACCCGGACTCATATAATTAGTCAAACGCATTAGATTGTTGCATATTTGCACTCTAGAAACAGTAACATAGCTGTTTACTGCTTTAAATCAATGTTTTCTCAGTTTTATCCTGTTTTGGGACAAAATGGGTATAATTGTTGACTAAACACTCCAAATTCCTCCCGAACTCTTACAATTAGTTAACTGCACTGGATTGTCACACATTTTGACACTAAAAACCCAAACCAAGCTGTTTACTACTTCGAATTAATGTTTTCTCAGTGTTAGCCTGTTTTCTCGTTTTATGCCTGTTTTGGAACAAAATGGGTATAATTGTTGTCTAAACACTCCAAATTCATCCCGAACTCTTACAATTAGTCAAATGCATTCGATTGTCACACATTTTGACACTAGAAACACAAACAAAGCTGTTTACTGCTTCGAATTAATGTTTTCGCGGTTTTAGCCTGTTTTCTCGTTTTAAACCTATTTTGGAACAAAATAGGTATAAGTGTTGTCTAAACACTCCAATTTAAACCCGGACTCTTATAATTAGTCAAACGCATTAGATTGTTGCATATTTTCACTCTAGAAACAGTAACATAGCTGTTTACTGCTTTAAATCAATGTTTTCTCAGTTTTATCCTGTTTTGGGACAAAATGGGTATAATTGTTGACTAAACACTCCAAATTCCTCCCGAACTCTTACAATTAGTTAACTGCACTGGATTGTCACACATTTTGACACTAAAAACCCAAACCAAGCTGTTTACTACTTCGAATTAATGTTTTCTCGGTGTTAGCCTGTTTTCTCGTTTTATGCCTGTTTTGGAACAAAATAGGTATAAGTGTTGTCTAAACACTCCAAATTCATCCTGAACTCTTACAATTAGTCAAATGCATTCGATTGTCACACATTTTGACACTAGAAACACAAACAAAGCTGTTTACTGCTTCGAATTAATGTTTTCGCGGTTTTAGCCTGTTTTCTCGTTTTAAACCTATTTTGGAACAAAATAGGTATAAGTGTTGTCTAAACACTCCAATTTAAACCCGGACTCTTATAATTAGTCAAACGCATTAGATTGTTGCATATTTTCACTCTAGAAACAGTAACATAGCTGTTTACTGCTTTAAATCAATGTTTTCTCAGTTTTATCCTGTTTTGGGACAAAATGGGTATAATTGTTGACTAAACACTCCAAATTCCTCCCGAACTCTTACAATTAGTTAACTGCACTGGATTGTCACACATTTTGACACTAAAAACCCAAACCAAGCTGTTTACTACTTCGAATTAATGTTTTCTCGGTGTTAGCCTGTTTTCTCGTTTTATGCCTGTTTTGGAACAAAATGGGTATAATTGTTGTCTAAACACTCCAAATTCATCCTGAACTCTTACAATTAGTCAAATGCATTCGATTGTCACACATTTTGACACTATAAACACAAACAAAGATGTTTACTGCTTCGAATTAATGTTTTCGCGGTTTTAGCCTGTTTTCTCGTTTTAAGCCTATTTTGGAACAAAATAGGTATAAGTGTTGTCTAAACACTCCAATTTAAAACCGGACTCTTATAATTAGTCAAACGCATTAGATTGTTGCATATTTTCACTCTAGAAACAGTAACATAGCTGTTTACTGCTTTAAATCAATGTTTTCTCAGTTTTATCCTGTTTTGGGACAAAATGGGTATAATTGTTGACTAAACACTCTAAATTCCTCCCGAACTCTTACAATTAGTTAACTGCACTGGATTGTCACACATTTTGACACTAAAAACCCAAACCAAGCTGTTTACTGCTTCGAATTAATGTTTTCTCGGTGTTAGCCTGTTTTCTTGTTTTATGCCTGTTTTGGAACAAAATAGGTATAAGTATTGTCTAAACACTCCAAATTCATCCCGAACTCTTACAATTAGTCAAATGCATTCGATTGTCACACATTTTGACACTATAAACACAAACAAAGCTGTTTACTGCTTCGAATTAATGTTTTCGCGGTTTTAGCCTGTTTTCTCGTTTTAAGCCTATTTTGGAACAAAATAGGTATAAGTGTTGTCTAAACACTCCAATTTAAACCCGGACTCTTATAATTAGTCAAACGCATTAGATTGTTGCATATTTTCACCCTAGAAACAGTAACATAGCTGTTTACTGCTTTAAATCAATGTTTTCTCAGTTTTATCCTGTTTTGGGACAAAATGGGTATAATTGTTGACTAAACACTCCAAATTCCTCCCGAACTCTTACAATTAGTTAACTGCACTGGATTGTCACACATTTTGACACTAAAAACCCAAACCAAGCTGTTTACTGCTTCGAATTAATGTTTTCTTGGTGTTAGCCTGTTTTCTCGTTTTATGCCTGTTTTGGAACAAAATAGGTATAAGTGTTGTCTAAACACTCCAAATTCAACCCGAACTCTTGCAATTAGTTAACTGCACTGGATTGTCACACATTTTGACACTAAAAACACAAACAAAGCTGTTTATGCTTCGAATTAATGTTTCTCGGTGTTAGCCTGTTTTCTCGTTTTATGCCTGTTTTGGAACAAAATAGGTATAAGTGTTGTCTAAACACTCCAAATTCAACCCGAACTCTTATAATTATTTAAATGCATTGGATTGTTACATATTTTGACCCTAGAGAGAGTAACATAGCTGTTTACTGCTTTAAATCAATGTTTTCTCGGTTTTAGCCTGTTTCGGGACAAAATGGGTATAATTGTTGTCTAAACACTCCAAATTCATCCCGAACTCTTACAATTAGTCAAATGCATTCGATTGTCACACATTTTGACACTAGAAACACAAACAAAGCTGTTTACTGCTTCGAATTAATGTTTTCGCGGTTTTAGCCTGTTTTCTCGTTTTAAACCTATTTTGGAACAAAATAGGTATAAGTGTTGTCTAAACACTCCAATTTAAACCCGGACTCATATAATTAGTCAAACGCATTAGATTGTTGCATATTTGCACTCTAGAAACAGTAACATAGCTGTTTACTGCTTTAAATCAATGTTTTCTCAGTTTTATCCTGTTTTGGGACAAAATCGGTATAATTGTTGACTAAACACTCCAAATTCCTCCCGAACTCTTACAATTAGTTAACTGCACTGGATTGTCACACATTTTGACACTAAAAACCCAAACCAAGCTGTTTACTACTTCGAATTAATGTTTTCTCGGTGTTAGCCTGTTTTCTCGTTTTATGCCTGTTTTGGAACAAAATAGGTATAAGTGTTGTCTAAACACTCCAAATTCATCCTGAACTCTTACAATTAGTCAAATGCATTCGATTGTCACACATTTTGACACTATAAACACAAACAAAGATGTTTACTGCTTCGAATTAATGTTTTCGCGGTTTTAGCCTGTTTTCTCGTTTTAAGCCTATTTTGGAACAAAATAGGTATAAGTGTTGTCTAAACACTCCAATTTAAAACCGGACTCTTATAATTAGTCAAATGCATTAGATTGTTGCATATTTTCACTCTAGAAAGAGTAACATAGCTGTTTACTGCTTTAAATCAATGTTTTCTCAGTTTTATCCTGTTTTGGGACAAAATGGGTATAATTGTTGACTAAACACTCTAAATTCCTCCCGAACTCTTACAATTAGTTAACTGCACTGGATTGTCACACATTTTGACACTAAAAACCCAAACCAAGCTGTTTACTGCTTCGAATTAATGTTTTCTCGGTGTTAGCCTGTTTTCTTGTTTTATGCCTGTTTTGGAACAAAATAGGTATAAGTATTGTCTAAACACTCCAAATTCATCCCGAACTCTTACAATTAGTCAAATGCATTCGATTGTCACACATTTTGACACTATAAACACAAACAAAGCTGTTTACTGCTTCGAATTAATGTTTTCGCGGTTTTAGCCTGTTTTCTCGTTTTAAGCCTATTTTGGAACAAAATAGGTATAAGTGTTGTCTAAACACTCCAATTTAAACCCGGACTCTTATAATTAGTCAAACGCATTAGATTGTTGCATATTTTCACCCTAGAAACAGTAACATAGCTGTTTACTGCTTTAAATCAATGTTTTCTCAGTTTTATCCTGTTTTGGGACAAAATGGGTATAATTGTTGACTAAACACTCCAAATTCCTCCCGAACTCTTACAATTAGTTAACTGCACTGGATTGTCACACATTTTGACACTAAAAGCCCAAACCAAGCTGTTTACTGCTTCGAATTAATGTTTTCTTGGTGTTAGCCTGTTTTCTCGTTTTATGCCTGTTTTGGAACAAAATAGGTATAAGTGTTGTCTAAACACTCCAAATTCAACCCGAACTCTTGCAATTAGTTAACTGCACTGGATTGTCACACATTTTGACACTAAAAACACAAACAAAGCTGTTTATGCTTCGAATTAATGTTTCTCGGTGTTAGCCTGTTTTCTCGTTTTATGCCTGTTTTGGAACAAAATAGGTATAAGTGTTGTCTAAACACTCCAAATTCAACCCGAACTCTTATAATTATTTAAATGCATTGGATTGTTACATATTTTGACCCTAGAGAGAGTAACATAGCTGTTTACTGCTTTAAATCAATGTTTTCTCGGTTTTAGCCTGTTTCGGGACAAAATGGGTATAATTGTTGTCTAAACACTCCAAATTCATCCCGAACTCTTACAATTAGTCAAATGCATTCGATTGTCACACATTTTGACACTAGAAACACAAACAAAGCTGTTTACTGCTTCGAATTAATGTTTTCGCGGTTTTAGCCTGTTTTCTCGTTTTAAACCTATTTTGGAACAAAATAGGTATAAGTGTTGTCTAAACACTCCAATTTAAACCCGGACTCATATAATTAGTCAAACGCATTAGATTGTTGCATATTTGCACTCTAGAAACAGTAACATAGCTGTTTACTGCTTTAAATCAATGTTTTCTCAGTTTTATCCTGTTTTGGGACAAAATGGGTATAATTGTTGACTAAACACTCCAAATTCCTCCCGAACTCTTACAATTAGTTAACTGCACTGGATTGTCACACATTTTGACACTAAAAACCCAAACCAAGCTGTTTACTACTTCGAATTAATGTTTTCTCAGTGTTAGCCTGTTTTCTCGTTTTATGCCTGTTTTGGAACAAAATGGGTATAATTGTTGTCTAAACACTCCAAATTCATCCCGAACTCTTACAATTAGTCAAATGCATTCGATTGTCACACATTTTGACACTAGAAACACAAACAAAGCTGTTTACTGCTTCGAATTAATGTTTTCGCGGTTTTAGCCTGTTTTCTCGTTTTAAACCTATTTTGGAACAAAATAGGTATAAGTGTTGTCTAAACACTCCAATTTAAACCCGGACTCTTATAATTAGTCAAACGCATTAGATTGTTGCATATTTTCACTCTAGAAACAGTAACATAGCTGTTTACTGCTTTAAATCAATGTTTTCTCAGTTTTATCCTGTTTTGGGACAAAATGGGTATAATTGTTGACTAAACACTCCAAATTCCTCCCGAACTCTTACAATTAGTTAACTGCACTGGATTGTCACACATTTTGACACTAAAAACCCAAACCAAGCTGTTTACTACTTCGAATTAATGTTTTCTCGGTGTTAGCCTGTTTTCTCGTTTTATGCCTGTTTTGGAACAAAATAGGTATAAGTGTTGTCTAAACACTCCAAATTCATCCCGAACTCTTACAATTAGTCAAATGCATTCGATTGTCACACATTTTGACACTAGAAACACAAACAAAGCTGTTTACTGCTTCGAATTAATGTTTTCGCGGTTTTAGCCTGTTTTCTCGTTTTAAACCTATTTTGGAACAAAATAGGTATAAGTGTTGTCTAAACACTCCAATTTAAACCCGGACTCATATAATTAGTCAAACGCATTAGATTGTTGCATATTTGCACTCTAGAAACAGTAACATAGCTGTTTACTGCTTTAAATCAATGTTTTCTCAGTTTTATCCTGTTTTGGGACAAAATGGGTATAATTGTTGACTAAACACTCCAAATTCCTCCCGAACTCTTACAATTAGTTAACTGCACTGGATTGTCACACATTTTGACACTAAAAACCCAAACCAAGCTGTTTACTACTTCGAATTAATGTTTTCTCGGTGTTAGCCTGTTTTCTCGTTTTATGCCTGTTTTGGAACAAAATGGGTATAATTGTTGTCTAAACACTCCAAATTCATCCCGAACTCTTACAATTAGTCAAATGCATTCGATTGTCACACATTTTGACACTAGAAACACAAACAAAGCTGTTTACTGCTTCGAATTAATGTTTTCGCGGTTTTAGCCTGTTTTCTCGTTTTAAACCTATTTTGGAACAAAATAGGTATAAGTGTTGTCTAAACACTCCAATTTAAACCCGGACTCTTATAATTAGTCAAACGCATTAGATTGTTGCATATTTTCACTCTAGAAACAGTAACATAGCTGTTTACTGCTTTAAATCAATGTTTTCTCAGTTTTATCCTGTTTTGGGACAAAATGGGTGTAATTGTTGACTAAACACTCCAAATTCCTCCCGAACTCTTACAATTAGTTAACTGCACTGGATTGTCACACATTTTGACACTAAAAACCCAAACCAAGCTGTTTACTACTTCGAATTAATGTTTTCTCGGTGTTAGCCTGTTTTCTCGTTTTATGCCTGTTTTGGAACAAAATAGGTATAAGTGTTGTCTAAACACTCCAAATTCATCCTGAACTCTTACAATTAGTCAAATGCATTCGATTGTCACACATTTTGACACTATAAACGCAAACAAAGATGTTTACTGCTTCGAATTAATGTTTTCGCGGTTTTAGCCTGTTTTCTCGTTTTAAGCCTATTTTGGAACAAAATAGGTATAAGTGTTGTCTAAACACTCCAATTTAAAACCGGACTCTTATAATTAGTCAAATGCATTAGATTGTTGCATATTTTCACTCTAGAAAGAGTAACATAGCTGTTTACTGCTTTAAATCAATGTTTTCTCAGTTTTATCCTGTTTTGGGACAAAATGGGTATAATTGTTGACTAAACACTCTAAATTCCTCCCGAACTCTTACAATTAGTTAACTGCACTGGATTGTCACACATTTTGACACTAAAAACCCAAACCAAGCTGTTTACTGCTTCGAATTAATGTTTTCTTGGTGTTAGCCTGTTTTCTCGTTTTATGCCTGTTTTGGAACAAAATAGGTATAAGTGTTGTCTAAACACTCCAAATTCAACCCGAACTCTTGCAATTAGTTAACTGCACTGGATTGTCACACATTTTGACACTAAAAACACAAACAAAGCTGTTTATGCTTCGAATTAATGTTTCTCGGTGTTAGCCTGTTTTCTCGTTTTATGCCTGTTTTGGAACAAAATAGGTATAAGTGTTGTCTAAACACTCCAAATTCAACCCGAACTCTTATAATTAGTTAAATGCATTGGATTGTTAAATATTTTGACCCTAGAGAGAGTAACATAGCTTTTTACTGCTTTAAATCAATGTTTTCTCGGTTTTAGCCTGTTTCGGGACAAAATGGGTATAATTGTTGTCTAAACACTCCAAATTCATCCCGAACTCTTACAATTAGTCAAATGCATTCGATTGTCACACATTTTGACACTAGAAACACAAACAAAGCTGTTTACTGCTTCGAATTAATGTTTTCGCGGTTTTAGCCTGTTTTCTCGTTTTAAACCTATTTTGGAACAAAATAGGTATAAGTGTTGTCTAAACACTCCAATTTAAACCCGGACTCATATAATTAGTCAAACGCATTAGATTGTTGCATATTTGCACTCTAGAAATAGTAACATAGCTGTTTACTGCTTTAAATCAATGTTTTCTCAGTTTTATCCTGTTTTGGGACAAAATCGGTATAATTGTTGACTAAACACTCCAAATTCCTCCCGAACTCTTACAATTAGTTAACTGCACTGGATTGTCACACATTTTGACACTAAAAACCCAAACCAAGCTGTTTACTACTTCGAATTAATGTTTTCTCGGTGTTAGCCTGTTTTCTCGTTTTATGCCTGTTTTGGAACAAAATGGGTATAATTGTTGTCTAAACACTCCAAATTCATCCGAACTCTTACAATTAGTCAAATGCATTCGATTGTCACACATTTTGACACTAGAAACACAAACAAAGCTGTTTATTGCTTCGAATTAATGTTTTCGCGGTTTTAGCATGTTTTCTCGTTTTAAACCTATTTTGGAACAAAATAGGTATAAGTGTTGTCTAAACACTCCAATTTAAACCCGGACTCTTATAATTAGTCAAACGCATTAGATTGTTGCATATTTTCACTCTAGAAACAGTAACATAGCTGTTTACTGCTTTAAATCAATGTTTTCTCAGTTTTATCCTGTTTTGGGACAAAATGGGTATAATTGTTGACTAAACACTCCAAATTCCTCCCGAACTCTTACAATTAGTTAACTGCACTGGATTGTCACACATTTTGACACTAAAAACCCAAACCAAGCTGTTTACTACTTCGAATTAATGTTTTCTCGGTGTTAGCCTGTTTTCTCGTTTTATGCCTGTTTTGGAACAAAATAGGTATAAGTGTTGTCTAAACACTCCAAATTCATCCTGAACTCTTACAATTAGTCAAATGCATTCGATTGTCACACATTTTGACACTATAAACACAAACAAAGATGTTTACTGCTTCGAATTAATGTTTTCGCGGTTTTAGCCTGTTTTCTCGTTTTAAGCCTATTTTGCAACAAAATAGGTATAAGTGTTGTCTAAACACTCCAATTTAAAACCGGACTCTTATAATTAGTCAAACGCATTAGATTGTTGCATATTTTCACTCTAGAAACAGTAACATAGCTGTTTACTGCTTTAAATCAATGTTTTCTCAGTTTTATCCTGTTTTGGGACAAAATGGGTATAATTGTTGACTAAACACTCCAAATTCCTCCCGAACTCTTACAATTAGTTAACTGCACTGGATTGTCACACATTTTGACACTAAAAACCCAAACCAAGCTGTTTACTACTTCGAATTAATGTTTTCTCGGTGTTAGCCTGTTTTCTCGTTTTATGCCTGTTTTGGAACAAAATAGGTATAAGTGTTGTCTAAACACTCCAAATTCATCCTGAACTCTTACAATTAGTCAAATGCATTCGATTGTCACACATTTTGACACTATAAACACGAACAAAGATGTTTACTGCTTCGAATTAATGTTTTCGCGGTTTTAGCCTGTTTTCTCGTTTTAAGCCTATTTTGGAACAAAATAGGTATAAGTGTTGTCTAAACACTCCAATTTAAAACCGGACTCTTATAATTAGTCAAATGCATTAGATTGTTGCATATTTTCACTCTAGAAAGAGTAACATAGCTGTTTACTGCTTTAAATCAATGTTTTCTCAGTTTTATCCTGTTTTGGGACAAAATGGGTATAATTGTTGACTAAACACTCCAAATTCCTCCCGAACTCTTACAATTAGTTAACTGCACTGGATTGTCACACATTTTGACACTAAAAACCCAAACCAAGCTGTTTACTCCTTCGAATTAATGTTTTCTCGGTGTTAGCCTGTTTTCTCGTTTTATGCCTGTTTTGGAACAAAATAGGTATAAGTGTTGTCTAAACACTCCAAATTCATCCTGAACTCTTACAATTAGTCAAATGCATTCGATTGTCACACATTTTGACACTATAAACACAAACAAAGATGTTTACTGCTTCGAATTAATGTTTTCGCGGTTTTAGCCTGTTTTCTCGTTTTAAGCCTATTTTGGAACAAAATAGGTATAAGTGTTGTCTAAACACTCCAATTTAAAACCGGACTCTTATAATTAGTCAAATGCATTAGATTGATGCATATTTTCACTCTAGAAAGAGTAACATAGCTGTTTACTGCTTTAAATCATTGTTTTCTCAGTTTTATCCTGTTTTGGGACAAAATGGGTATAATTGTTGACTAAACACTCTAAATTCCTCCCGAACTCTTACAATTAGTTAACTGCACTGGATTGTCACACATTTTGACACTAAAAACCCAAACCAAGCTGTTTACTGCTTCGAATTAATGTTTTCTCGGTGTTAGCCTGTTTTCTTGTTTTATGCCTGTTTTGGAACAAAATAGGTATAAGTATTGTCTAAACACTCCAAATTCATCCCGAACTCTTACAATTAGTCAAATGCATTCGATTGTCACACATTTTGACACTATAAACACAAACAAAGCTGTTTACTGCTTCGAATTAATGTTTTCGCGGTTTTAGCCTGTTTTCTCGTTTTAAGCCTATTTTTGAACAAAATAGGTATAAGTGTTGTCTAAACACTCCAATTTAAACCCGGACTCTTATAATTAGTCAAACGCATTAGATTGTTGCATATTTTCACCCTAGAAACAGTAACATAGCTGTTTACTGCTTTAAATCAATGTTTTCTCAGTTTTATCCTGTTTTGGGACAAAATGGGTATAATTGTTGACTAAACACTCCAAATTCCTCCCGAACTCTTACAATTAGTTAACTGCACTGGATTGTCACACATTTTGACACTAAAAACCCAAACCAAGCTGTTTGCTGCTTCGAATTAATGTTTTCTTGGTGTTAGCCTGTTTTCTCGTTTTATGCCTGTTTTGGAACAAAATAGGTATAAGTGTTGTCTAAACACTCCAAATTCAACCCGAACTCTTGCAATTAGTTAACTGCACTGGATTGTCACACATTTTGACACTAAAAACACAAACAAAGCTGTTTATGCTTCGAATTAATGTTTCTCGGTGTTAGCCTGTTTTCTCGTTTTATGCCTGTTTTGGAACAAAATAGGTATAAGTGTTGTCTAAACACTCCAAATTCAACCCGAACTCTTATAATTATTTAAATGCATTGGATTGTTACATATTTCACCCTAGAAAAAGTAACATAGCTGCTTACTGCTTTAAATCAATGTTTTCTCGGTTTTAGCCTGTTTTGGGACAAAATGGGTACAATTGTTGTCTAAACATTCCAAATTCCTCCCGAACTCTTACAATTAGTTAAATGCATTGGATTGTCACACATTTTGACACTAGAAACACAAACAAAGCTGTTTACTACTTCGAATTAATGTTTTCTCGGTTTTAGCCTGTTTTCTCATTTTAAGCCTATTTTGGAACAAAATAGGTATAATTGTTGTCTAAACACTCCAAATTCATCCTGAACTCTTACAATTAGTCAAATGCATTCGATTGTCACACATTTTGACACTAGAAACACAAACAAAGATGTTTACTGCTTCGAATTAATGTTTTCGCGGTTTTAGCCTGTTTTCTCGTTTTAAGCCTATTTTGGAACAAAATAGGTATAAGTGTTGTCTAAACACTCCAATTTAAACCCGGACTCTTATAATTAGTCAAACGCATTAGATTGTTGCATATTTTCACTCTAGAAACAGTAACATAGCTGTTTACTGCTTTAAATCAATGTTTTCTCAGTTTTATCCTGTTTTGGGACAAAATGGGTATAATTGTTGACTAAACACTCCAAATTCCTCCCGAGCTCTTACAATTAGTTAACTGCACTGGATTGTCACACATTTTGACACTAAAAACCCAAACCAAGCTGTTTACTGCTTCGAATTAATGTTTTCTTGGTGTTAGCCTGTTTTCTCGTTTTATGCCTGTTTTGGAACAAAATAGGTATAAGTGTTGTCTAAACACTCCAAATTCAACCCGAACTCTTGCAATTAGTTAACTGCACTGGATTGTCACACATTTTGACACTAAAAACACAAACAAAGCTGTTTATGCTTCGAATTAATGTTTCTCGGTGTTAGCCTGTTTTCTCGTTTTATGCCTGTTTTGGAACAAAAAAGGTATAAGTGTTGTCTAAACACTCCAAATTCAACCCGAACTCTTATAATTAGTTAAATGCATTGGATTGTTACATATTTTGACCCTAGAGAGAGTAACATAGCTGTTTACTGCTTTAAATCAATGTTTTCTCGGTTTTAGCCTGTTTCGGGACAAAATGGGTATAATTGTTGTCTAAACACTCCAAATTCATCCCGAACTCTTACAATTAGTCAAATGCATTCGATTGTCACACATTTTGACACTAAAAACCCAAACCAAGCTGTTTACTGCTTCGAATTAATGTTTTCGCGGTTTTAGCCTGTTTTCTCGTTTTAAACCTATTTTGGAACAAAATAGGTATAAGTGTTGTCTAAACACTCCAATTTAAACCCGGACTCATATAATTAGTCAAACGCATTAGATTGTTGCATATTTGCACTCTAGAAACAGTAACATAGCTGTTTACTGCTTTAAATCAATGTTTTCTCAGTTTTATCCTGTTTTGGGACAAAATCGGTATAATTGTTGACTAAACACTCCAAATTCCTCCCGAACTCTTACAATTAGTTAACTGCACTGGATTGTCACACATTTTGACACTAAAAACCCAAACCAAGCTGTTTACTGCTTCGAATTAATGTTTTCTCGGTGTTAGCCTGTTTTCTCGTTTTATGCCTGTTTTGGAACAAAATAGGTATAAGTGTTGTCTAAACACTCCAAATTCATCCTGAACTCTTACAATTAGTCAAATGCATTCGATTGTCACACATTTTGACACTATAAACACAAACAAAGATGTTTACTGCTTCGAATTAATGTTTTCGCGGTTTTAGTCTGTTTTCTCGTTTTAAGCCTATTTTGGAACAAAATAGGTATAAGTGTTGTCTAAACACTCCAATTTAAAACCGGACTCTTATAATTAGTCAAATGCATTAGATTGATGCATATTTTCACTCTAGAAAGAGTAACATAGCTGTTTACTGCTTTAAATCATTGTTTTCTCAGTTTTATCCTGTTTTGGGACAAAATGGGTATAATTGTTGACTAAACACTCTAAATTCCTCCCGAACTCTTACAATTAGTTAACTGCACTGGATTGTCACACATTTTGACACTAAAAACCCAAACCAAGCTGTTTACTGCTTCGAATTAATGTTTTCTCGGTGTTAGCCTGTTTTCTTGTTTTATGCCTGTTTTGGAACAAAATAGGTATAAGTATTGTCTAAACACTCCAAATTCATCCCGAACTCTTACAATTAGTCAAATGCATTCGATTGTCACACATTTTGACACTATAAACACAAACAAATCTGTTTACTGCTTCGAATTAATGTTTTCGCGGTTTTAGCCTGTTTTCTCGTTTTAAGCCTATTTTTGAACAAAATAGGTATAAGTGTTGTCTAAACACTCCAATTTAAACCCGGACTCTTATAATTAGTCAAACGCATTAGATTGTTGCATATTTTCACCCTAGAAACAGTAACATAGCTGTTTACTGCTTTAAATCAATGTTTTCTCAGTTTTATCCTGTTTTGGGACAAAATGGGTATAATTGTTGACTAAACACTCCAAATTCCTCCCGAACTCTTACAATTAGTTAACTGCACTGGATTGTCACACATTTTGACACTAAAAACCCAAACCAAGCTGTTTGCTGCTTCGAATTAATGTTTTCTTGGTGTTAGCCTGTTTTCTCGTTTTATGCCTGTTTTGGAACAAAATAGGTATAAGTGTTGTCTAAACACTCCAAATTCAACCCGAACTCTTGCAATTAGTTAACTGCACTGGATTGTCACACATTTTGACACTAAAAACACAAACAAAGCTGTTTATGCTTCGAATTAATGTTTCTCGGTGTTAGCCTGTTTTCTCGTTTTATGCCTGTTTTGGAACAAAATAGGTATAAGTGTTGTCTAAACACTCCAAATTCAACCCGAACTCTTATAATTATTTAAATGCATTGGATTGTTACATATTTCACCCTAGAAAAAGTAACATAGCTGCTTACTGCTTTAAATCAATGTTTTCTCGGTTTTAGCCTGTTTTGGGACAAAATGGGTACAATTGTTGTCTAAACATTCCAAATTCCTCCCGAACTCTTACAATTAGTTAAATGCATTGGATTGTCACACATTTTGACAGTAGAAACACAAACAAAGCTGTTTACTACTTCGAATTAATGTTTTCTCGGTTTTAGCCTGTTTTCTCATTTTAAGCCTATTTTGGAACAAAATAGGTATAATTGTTGTCTAAACACTCCAAATTCATCCTGAACTCTTACAATTAGTCAAATGCATTCGATTGTCACACATTTTGACACTAGAAACACAAACAAAGATGTTTACTGCTTCGAATTAATGTTTTCGCGGTTTTAGCCTGTTTTCTCGTTTTAAGCCTATTTTGGAACAAAATAGGTATAAGTGTTGTCTAAACACTCCAATTTAAACCCGGACTCTTATAATTAGTCAAACGCATTAGATTGTTGCATATTTTCACTCTAGAAACAGTAACATAGCTGTTTACTGCTTTAAATCAATGTTTTCTCAGTTTTATCCTGTTTTGGGACAAAATGGGTATAATTGTTGACTAAACACTCCAAATTCCTCCCGAGCTCTTACAATTAGTTAACTGCACTGGATTGTCACACATTTTGACACTAAAAACCCAAACCAAGCTGTTTACTGCTTCGAATTAATGTTTTCTTGGTGTTAGCCTGTTTTCTCGTTTTATGCCTGTTTTGGAACAAAATAGGTATAAGTGTTGTCTAAACACTCCAAATTCAACCCGAACTCTTGCAATTAGTTAACTGCACTGGATTGTCACACATTTTGACACTAAAAACACAAACAAAGCTGTTTATGCTTCGAATTAATGTTTCTCGGTGTTAGCCTGTTTTCTCGTTTTATGCCTGTTTTGGAACAAAATAGGTATAAGTGTTGTCTAAACACTCCAAATTCAACCCGAACTCTTATAATTAGTTAAATGCATTGGATTGTTACATATTTTGACCCTAGAGAGAGTAACATAGCTGTTTACTGCTTTAAATCAATGTTTTCTCGGTTTTAGCCTGTTTCGGGACAAAATGGGTATAATTGTTGTCTAAACACTCCAAATTCATCCCGAACTCTTACAATTAGTCAAATGCATTCGATTGTCACACATTTTGACACTAAAAACCCAAACCAAGCTGTTTACTGCTTCGAATTAATGTTTTCGCGGTTTTAGCCTGTTTTCTCGTTTTAAACCTATTTTGGAACAAAATAGGTATAAGTGTTGTCTAAACACTCCAATTTAAACCCGGACTCATATAATTAGTCAAACGCATTAGATTGTTGCATATTTGCACTCTAGAAACAGTAACATAGCTGTTTACTGCTTTAAATCAATGTTTTCTCAGTTTTATCCTGTTTTGGGACAAAATCGGTATAATTGTTGACTAAACACTCCAAATTCCTCCCGAACTCTTACAATTAGTTAACTGCACTGGATTGTCACACATTTTGACACTAAAAACCCAAACCAAGCTGTTTACTGCTTCGAATTAATGTTTTCTCGGTGTTAGCCTGTTTTCTCGTTTTATGCCTGTTTTGGAACAAAATAGGTATAAGTGTTGTCTAAACACTCCAAATTCATCCTGAACTCTTACAATTAGTCAAATGCATTCGATTGTCACACATTTTGACACTATAAACACAAACAAAGATGTTTACTGCTTCGAATTAATGTTTTCGCGGTTTTAGCCTGTTTTCTCGTTTTAAGCCAATTTTGGAACAAAATAGGTATAAGTGTTGTCTAAACACTCCAATTTAAAACCGGACTCTTATAATTAGTCAAATGCATTAGATTGTTGCATATTTTCACTCTAGAAAGAGTAACATAGCTGTTTACTGCTTTAAATCAATGTTTTCTCAGTTTTATCCTGTTTTGGGACAAAATGGGTATAATTGTTGACTAAACACTCTAAATTCCTCCCGAACTCTTACAATTAGTTAACTGCACTGGATTGTCACACATTTTGACACTAAAAACCCAAACCAAGCTGTTTACTGCTTCGAATTAATGTTTTCTCGGTGTTAGCCTGTTTTCTTGTTTTATGCCTGTTTTGGAACAAAATAGGTATAAGTATTGTCTAAACACTCCAAATTCATCCCGAACTCTTACAATTAGTCAAATGCATTCGATTGTCACACATTTTGACACTATAAACACAAACAAAGCTGTTTACTGCTTCGAATTAATGTTTTCGCGGTTTTAGCCTGTTTTCTCGTTTTAAGCCTATTTTGGAACAAAATAGGTATAAGTGTTGTCTAAACACTCCAATTTAAACCCGGACTCTTATAATTAGTCAAACGCATTAGATTGTTGCATATTTTCACCCTAGAAACAGTAACATAGCTGTTTACTGCTTTAAATCAATGTTTTCTCAGTTTTATCCTGTTTTGGGACAAAATGGGTATAATTGTTGACTAAACACTCCAAATTCCTCCCGAACTCTTACAATTAGTTAACTGCACTGGATTGTCACACATTTTGACACTAAAAACCCAAACCAAGCTGTTTACTGCTTCGAATTAATGTTTTCTTGGTGTTAGCCTGTTTTCTCGTTTTATGCCTGTTTTGGAACAAAATAGGTATAAGTGTTGTCTAAACACTCCAAATTCAACCCGAACTCTTGCAATTAGTTAACTGCACTGGATTGTCACACATTTTGACACTAAAAACACAAACAAAGCTGTTTATGCTTCGAATTAATGTTTCTCGGTGTTAGCCTGTTTTCTCGTTTTATGCCTGTTTTGGAACAAAATAGGTATAAGTGTTGTCTAAACACTCCAAATTCAACCCAACTCTTATAATTATTTAAATGCATTGGATTGTTACATATTTCACCCTAGAAAAAGTAACATAGCTGCTTACTGCTTTAAATCAATGTTTTCTCGGTTTTAGCCTGTTTTGGGACAAAATGGGTACAATTGTTGTCTAAACATTCCAAATTCCTCCCGAACTCTTACAATTAGTTAAATGCATTGGATTGTTACACATTTTGACACTAGAAACACAAACAAAGCTGTTTACTACTTCGAATTAATGTTTTCTCGGTTTTAGCCTGTTTTCTCATTTTAAGCCTATTTTAGAACAAAATAGGTATAAGTGTTGTCTAAACACTCCAAATTAAACCCGAACTCTTAAAATTAGTCAAACGCATTAGATTGTTGCATATTTTCACCCTAGAGAGAGTAACATAGCTGTTTACTGCTTTAAATCAACGTTTTCTCGGTTTTAGCCTGTTTTCTCGTTTTATGCCTATTTTGGAAAAAAATAGGTATAAGGGTTGTCTAAACACTCCAAATTAAACCCGGACTCTTATAATTAGTCAAACGCATTAGATTTTTACATATTTCACCCTAGAAAAAGTAACATAGCTGTTTACTGCTTTAAATCAAAGTTTTCTCGGTTTTAGCCTGTTTTGGGACAAAATGGGTACAATTGTTGTCTAAACATTCCAAATTCCTCCCGAACTCTTACAATTAGTTAACTGCACTGGATTGTCACACATTTTGACACTAGAAACACAAACAAAGCTGTTTACTGCTCGAATTAATGTTTTCTCGGTTTTAGCCTGTTTTCTCATTTTAAGCCTATTTTGGAACAAAATAGGTATAAGTGTTGTCTAAACACTCCAAATTAAACCCGAACTCTTAAAATTAGTCAAACGCATTAGATTGTTGCATATTTTCACCCTAGAAAGAGTAACATAGCTGTTTACTGCTTTAAATCAATGTTTTCTCGGGTTTAGCCTGTTTCGGGACAAAATGGGTATAATTGTTGTCTAAACACTCCAAATTCATCCCGAACTCTTACAATTAGTCAACTGCATTCGATTGTCACACATTTTGACACTAGAAACACAAACAAAGCTGTTTACTGCTTCGAATTAATGTTTTCGCGGTTTTAGCCTGTTTTCTTGTTTTAAGCCTATTTTGGAACAAAATAGGTATAAGTGTTGTCTAAACACTCCAATTTAAACCCGGACTCTTATAATTAGTCAAACGCATTAGATTGTTGCATATTTTCACCCTAGAAACTGTAACATAGCTGTTTACTGCTTTAAATCAATGTTTTCTCAGTTTTATCCTGTTTTGGGACAAAATGGGTATAATTGTTGACTAAACACTCCAAATTCCTCCCGAACTCTTACAATTAGTTAACTGCACTGGATTGTCACACATTTTGACACTAAAAACACAAACAAAGCTGGTTACTGCTTCGAATTAATGTTTTATCGGTGTTAGCCTGTTTTCTCGTTTTATGCCTATTTTGGAACAAAATAGGTATAAGTGTTGTCTAAACACTTCAAATTCAACCCGAACTCTTATAATTAGTTAAATGCATTGGATTGTTACATATTTCACCCTAGAAAAAGTAACATAGCTGTTTACTGCTTTAAATCAATGTTTTCTCGGTTTTAGCCTGTTTTGGGACAAAATGGGTACAATTGTTGTCTAAACATTCCAAATTCCTCCCGAACTCTTACAATTAGTTAAATGCATTGGATTGTCACACATTTGGACACTAGGAACACAAACAAAGCTGTTTACTGCTTTGAATTAATGTTTTCTCGGTTTTAGCCTGTTTTCTCATTTTAAGCCTATTTTAGAACAAAATAGGTATAAGTGTTGTCTAAACACTCCAAATTAAACCCGAACTCTTAAAATTAGTCAAACGCATTAGATTGTTGCATATTTTCACCGTAGAAAGAGTAACATAGCTGTTTACTGCTTTAAATCAATGTTTTCTCGGGTTTAGCCTGTTTCGGGACAAAATGGGTATAATTGTTGTCTAAACACTCCAAATTCATCCCGAACTCTTACAATTAGCCAAATGCATTCGATTGTCACACATTTTGACACTAGAAACACAAACAAAGCTGTTTACTGCTTCGAATTAATGTTATTGACCAAGAATAAGCCTAAGGCAACCGTGACCGTCCGTACAGCCTAAGGCAAACGTGACCGTCCGTACGCCTAGGCAATAAGGCCGAGTTATCTATGTGTGTGTGGATAGTGAGGAGGCCTGCATGTCTTAGGCCCATGAGAAGGCTCTAGAATATCCTTTGTAGCCGTTAGAGAGGAAGAGCAAGTGGAGTCACGGGTAATGTTGGGTTTAAGGAGGCTAGGACAGGTCGCTATCAGCCTTGGGATTAGTCTTCTCTCTCTCCCTGTCCCTATCACTTAGACGATCGGCTTGTAAAGGGTGTAGCCCTAAGTTTCCTTGTTATATATAGGCTTTAACCTACATTGTAAGAAAAATACTTATGGAATGAAAAACTAATCTTATCTCCTTCTTATTCTCTTTGTCTACCGAATCTCTCTTCACTCTCTAAACTTCCTTAAGTCTATCTTTACTTCCACTAATTCTAACATGGTATCAGAGCATGTTCTTCGATTCTTTGCAGTTTAATCTCATCATTCTACTTGTTTCTATACTCTAGCCTCCTTCTCTTCCATTCCTCCCACTAGCATCTCTCTTTTATTCTCCGGGTAAACACTTTATCCATCGGTCCACAGAAATCAAACCATGGAAAACACCAAGCCCATTGTTACACCAATTGTTCTAAAGGGAACCAACTACTTGCTGTGGACAAGAACCACAAGAACCGCCCTTGGAGGTCGCGGCCTTTGGAGTCATGTTGAAACCGACTATGTACCAAAGCAAAACCTCAAAGGAGAAGAAGCTTCCAAGGTGGAAGAAGAGGAAGAGAGCGAGAGGAAGGCCAAGTGGTTCCAAGAAGACCAAGTTGTCCTAGCTGTTCTCCAAAACTCTCTTGACACGCCAATCCTTGAGGCCTACTCATATTGTGAAACGGCCAAGGAACTTTGGGAAACGCTTAAGCGCGTCTATGGGAATGTCTCTAACTTGACCCGAGTCTTTGAAGTCAAGAGAGCCATCAATAGCCTGAGCCAAGATGACTTAGAGTTTACTAAGCATCTTGGTAAGTATAGAGCCCTTTGGTCGGAGCTTGAGGCCTTACGACCAAGCTCACTAGATCCAACGGTCCTTAATGAGAGAAAAGAGCAGGACAAGGTCTTTGGTCTCCTACTCACGCTCAACCCAGCCTTTAACGACCTCATGAAACACATCCTAAGAGGAGACAAGATACCCAGCTTTGAAGAAGTGTGTTCTCAAGTTCAAAAGGAGCAAGGCTCACTCGATCTCTTTAGCGGTAAGGGGGAGCTAGTCACGGCCAACAAAGGTGTGTACAAGCAGGAAGATAGGAAGGTCTGGGTGTGTGATCATTGCAAGAAGAGAGGCCATATGAAGGACAAATGCTGGATCCTCCACCCTCATCTTAAGCCAGCAAAGTTCAAAGCGAATCTCTCTAAGGAAGCGGTAGGTGAAAAAGGGGCCGGTTCGTCGAGACAAGGAGAGGAGGTGGCCATGACTGCATCCTATGGAGAGGTGGTAAGGAAGTCTGACATAGAGGCCCTCATTCGCTCCATTGCTTCACTCAAGGAGTCTGGTATCTCCTTCTTTACCTCTAAGCCTAGTAAATCACTTGTTATTGACTCGGGTGCCTCTCACCACATGATTAGTAACCCTAGTCTAATTAACAATATAAAACCGGCTTTAGGAAATCTTATTATTGCTAATGGAGAACAAATACCAGTAAAAGGAATAGGAGACTTGAAACTATTTGATAAAACCTCAAAAGCTTTCTTTATGCCTACCTTCACCTCTAATCTTCTATCGGTTAAAAGGGCCACAAATGATTTGAATTGTTATGCAATCTTTGGTCCTAACAGTGTTCATTTTCAGGATATTGAAACTGGAAAAGTTCTTGGAGAAGGGCAAGGGAGTGGAGATCTCTATGTCCTAGAGAAAACCGATCCCAACTTATCTTCTTCTATTAACTCTTGTTTTGTTGTTAATTCGGATATGGTGTGGCATGCTAGGCTAGGCCACCCACATTCTCGTGCTCTTGGGCTAATGTTTCCTAATAGGTATAAGTGTTGTCTAAACACTCCAAATTCATCCCGAAGTCTAACAATTAGTCAAATGCATTCGATTGTCACACATTTTGACACTATAAACACAAACAAAGCTGTTTACTGCTTCGAATTAATGTTTTCGCGGTTTTAGCCTGTTTTCTCGTTTTAAGTCTATTTTGGAACAAAATAGGTATAAGTGTTGTCTAAACACTCCAATTTAAACCCGGACTCTTATAATTAGTCAAACGCATTAGACTGTTGCATATTTTCACCCTAGAAACAGTAACATAGCTGTTTACTGCTTTAAATCAATGTTTTCTCAGTTTTATCCTGTTTTGGGACAAAATGGGTATAATTGTTGACTAAACACTCCAAATTCCTCCCGAACTCTTACAATTAGTTAATTGCGCTGGATTGTCACACATTTTGACAATAAAAACCCAAACCAAGCTGTTTACTGCTTCGAATTAATGTTTTCTTGCTGTTAGCCTGTTTTCTCGTTTTATGCCTGTTTTGGAACAAAATAGGTATAAGTGTTGTCTAAACACTCCAAATTCAACCCGAACTCTTACAATTAGTCAAATGCATTCGATTGTCACACATTTTGACACTAGAAACACAAACAAAGCTGTTTACTGCTTCGAATTAATGTTTTCGCGGTTTTAGCCTGTTTTCTCGTTTTAAGTCTATTTTGGAACAAAATAGGTATAAGTGTTGTCTAAACACTCCAATTTAAACCCGGACTCTTATAATTAGTCAAACGCATTAGACTGTTGCATATTTTCACCCTAGAAACAGTAACATAGCTGTTTACTGCTTTAAATCAATGTTTTCTCAGTTTTATCCTGTTTTGGGACAAAATGGGTATAATTGTTGACTAAACACTCTAAATTCCTCCCGAACTCTTACAATTAGTTAACTGCACTGGATTGTCACACATTTTGACAATAAAAACCCAAACCAAGCTGTTTACTGCTTCGAATTAATGTTTTCTTGCTGTTAGCCTGTTTTCTCGTTTTATGCCTGTTTTGGAACAAAATAGGTATAAGTGTTGTCTAAACACTCCAAATTCAACCCGAACTCTAACAATTAGTCAAATGCATTCGATTGTCACACATTTTGACACTATAAACACAAACAAAGCTGTTTACTGCTTCGAATTAATGTTTTCGCGGTTTTAGCCTGTTTTCTCGTTTTAAGTCTATTTTGGAACAAAATAGGTATAAGTGTTGTCTAAACACTCCAATTTAAACCCGGACTCTTATAATTAGTCAAACGCATTAGACTGTTGCATATTTGCACCCTAGAAACAGTAACATAGCTGTTTACTGCTTTAAATCAATGTTTTCTCAGTTTTATCCTGTTTTGGGACAAAATGGGTATAATTGTTGACTAAACACTCCAAATTCCTCCCGAACTCTTACAATTAGTTAACTGCGCTGGATTGTCACACATTTTGACAATAAAAACCCAAACCAAGCTGTTTACTGCTTCGAATTAATGTTTTCTTGCTGTTAGCCTGTTTTCTCGTTTTATGCGTGTTTTGGAACAAAATAGGTATAAGTGTTGTCTAAACACTCCAAATTCAACCCGAACTCTTACAATTAGTCAAATGCATTCGATTGTCACATATTTTGACCCTAGAGAGAGTAACATAGCTGTTTACTGCTTTAAATCAATGTTTTCTCGGTTTTAGCTTGTTTAGAGACAAAATGGGTATAATTGTTGTCTAAACACTCCAAATTCATCACGAACTATTACAATTAGTCAAATGCTTTCGATTGTCACACATTTTGACACTAGAAACACAAACGAAGCTGTTTACTGCTTCGAATTAATGTTTTCGCGGTTTTAGCCTGTTTTCTCGTTTTAAGCCTATTTTAGAACAAAATAGGTATAAGTGTTGTCTAAACCCTCCAATTTAAACCCGGACTCTTATAATTAGTCAAACGCATTAAATTGTTGCATATTTTCACTCTAGAAACAGTAACATAGCTGTTTACTGCTTTAAATCAATGTTTTCTCAGTTTTATCCTGTTTTGGGACAAAATGGGTATAATTGTTGACTAAACACTCTAAATTCCTCCCGAACTCTTACAATTAGTTAACTGCACTGGATTGTCACACATTTTGACACTAAAAACCCAAACCAAGCTGTTTACTGCTTCGAATTAATGTTTTCTCGGTGTTAGCCTGTTTTCTCGTTTATGCCTGTTTTGGAACAAAATAGGTATAAGTGTTGTCTAAACACTCCAAATTCATCCCGAACTCTAACAATTAGTCAAATGCATTCGATTGTCACACATTTTGACACTATAAACACAAACAAAGCTGTTTACTGCTTCGAATTAATGTTTTCGCGGTTTTAGCCTGTTTTCTCGTTTTAAGTCTATTTTGGAACAAAATAGGTATAAGTGTTGTCTAAACACTCCAATTTAAACCCGGACTCTTATAATTAGTCAAACGCATTAGACTGTTGCATATTTTCACCCTAGAAACAGTAACATAGCTGTTTACTGCTTTAAATCAATGTTTTCTCAGTTTTATCCTGTTTTGGGACAAAATGGGTATAATTGTTGACTAAACACTCCAAATTCCTCCCGAACTCTTACAATTAGTTAACTGCGCTGGATTGTCACACATTTTGACAATAAAAACCCAAACCAAGCTGTTTACTGCTTCGAATTAATGTTTTCTTGCTGTTAGCCTGTTTTCTCGTTTTATGCCTGTTTTGGAACAAAATAGGTATAAGTGTTGTCTAAACACTCCAAATTCAACCCGAACTCTTACAATTAGTCAAATGCATTCGATTGTCACACATTTTGACACTAGAAACACAAACAAAGCTGTTTACTGCTTCGAATTAATGTTTTCGCGGTTTTAGCCTGTTTTCTCGTTTTAAGTCTATTTTGGAACAAAATAGGTATAAGTGTTGTCTAAACACTCCAATTTAAACCCGGACTCTTATAATTAGTCAAACGCATTAGACTGTTGCATATTTTCACCCTAGAAACAGTAACATAGATGTTTACTGCTTTAAATCAATGTTTTCTCAGTTTTATCCTGTTTTGGGACAAAATGGGTATAATTGTTGACTAAACACTCCAAATTCCTCCCGAACTCTTACAATTAGTTAACTGCGCTGGATTGTCACACATTTTGACAATAAAAACCCAAACCAAGCTGTTTACTGCTTCGAATTAATGTTTTCTTGCTGTTAGCCTGTTTTCTCGTTTTATGCCTGTTTTGGAACAAAATAGGTATAAGTGTTGTCTAAACACTCCAAATTCAACCCGAACTCTTACAATTAGTCAAATGCATTCGATTGTCACACATTTTGACACTAGAAACACAAACAAAGCTGTTTACTGCTTCGAATTAATGTTTTCGCGGTTTTAGCCTGTTTTCTCGTTTTAAGCCTATTTTTGAACAAAATAGGTATAAGTGTTGTCTAAACACTCCAATTTAAACCCGGACTCTTATAATTAGTCAAACGCATTAGATTGTTGCATATTTTCACCCTAGAGACAGTAACATAGCTGTTTACTGCTTTAAATCAATGTTTTCTCAGTTTTATCCTGTTTTGGGACAAAATGGGTATAATTGTTGACTAAACACTCCAAATTCCTCCCGAACTCTTACAATTAGTTAACTGCACTGGATTGGCACACATTTTGACACTAAAAACCCAAACCAAGCTGTTTACTGCTTCGAATTAATGTTTTCTCGGTGTTAGCCTGTTTTCTCGTTTTATGCCTGTTTTTGAACAAAATAGGTATAAGTGTTGTCTAAACACTCCAAATTCAACCCGAACTCTTATAATTAGTTAAATGCATTGGATTGTTACATATTTTGACCCTAGAGAGAGTAACATAGCTGTTTACTGCTTTAAATCAACGTTTTCTCGGTTTTAGCCTGTTTTCTCGTTTTATGCCTATTTTGGAAAAAAAATAGGTATAAGTGTTGTCTAAACACTCCAAATTAAACCTGGACTCTTATAATTAGTCAAACGTATTGACCAAGAATAAGCCTAAGGCAACCGTGACCGTCCGTACAGCCTAAGGCAACCGTGACCGTCCGTACGCCTAGGCAATAAGGTCGAGTTATCTATGTGTGTGTGGATAGTGAGGAGGCCTGCATGTCTTAGGCCCATGAGAAGGCTCTAGAATCTCCTTTGTAGCCGTTAGAGAGGAAGAGCAAGTGGAGTCACGGGTAATGTTGGGTTTAAGGAGGCTAGGATAGGTCGCTATCAGCCTTGGGATTAGTCTTGTCTCTCTCCCTGTCCCTATCACTTAGACGATCGGCTTGTAAAGGGTGTAGCCCTAAGTTTCCTTGTTATATATAGGCTTTAACCTACATTGTAAGAAAAATACTTATGGAATGAAAAACTAATCTTATCTCCTTCTTATTCTCTTTGTCTACCGAATCTCTCTTCACTCTCTAAACTTCCTTAAGTCTATCTTTACTTCCACTAATTCTAACATGGTATCAGAGCATGTTCTTCGATTCTTTGCAGTTTAATCTCATCATTCTACTTGTTTCTATACTCTAGCCTCCTTCTCTTCCATTCCTCCCACTAGCATCTCTCTTTTATTCTCCGGTAAACACTTTATCCATCGGTCCACAGAAATCAAACCATGGAAAACACCAAGCCCATTGTTACACCAATTGTTCTAAAGGGAACCAACTACTTGCTGTGGACAAGAACCACAAGAACCGCCCTTGGAGGTCGCGGCCTTTGGAGTCATGTCAAAACCGACTATGTACCAAAGCAAAACCTCAAAGGAGAAGAAGCTTCCGAGGTGGAAGAAGAGGAAGAGAGCGAGAGGAAGGCCAAGTGGTTCCAAGAAGACCAAGTTGTCCTATCTGTTCTCCAAAACTCTCTTGACACGCCAATCCTTGAGGCCTACTCATATTGTGAAACGGCCAAGGAACTTTGGGAAACGCTTAAGAGCGTCTATGGGAATGTCTCTAACTTGACCCGAGTCTTTGAAGTCAAGAGAGCCATCAATAGCCTGAGCCAAGATGACTTAGAGTTTACTAAGCATCTTGGTAAGTATAGAGCCCTTTGGTCGGAGCTTGAGGCCTTACGACCAAGCTCACTAGATCTAACGGTCCTTAATGAGAGAAAAGAGCAGGACAAGGTCTTTGGCCTCCTACTCACGCTCAACCCAGCCTTTAACGACCTCATGAAACACATCCTAAGAGGAGACAAGCTACCCAGCTTTGAAGAAGTGTGTTCTCAAGTTCAAAAGGAACAAGGCTCACTCGATCTCTTTAGCGGTAAGGGGGAGCTAGTCACGGCCAACAAAGGTGTGTACAAGCAGGAAGATAGGAAGGTCTGGGTGTGTGATCATTGCAAGAAGAGAGGCCATATGAAGGACAAATGATGGATCCTCCACCCTCATCTTAAGCCAGCAAAGTTCAAAGCGAATCTCTCTAAGGAAGCGGTAGGTGAAAAAGGGGCCTGTTCGTCGAGACAAGGAGAGGAGGTGGCCATGACTGCATCCTATGGAGAGGTGGTAAGGAAGTCTGACATAGAGGCCCTCATTCGCTCCATTGCTTCACTCAAGGAGTCTGGTATCTCCTTCTTTACCTCTAAGCCTAGTAAATCACTTGTTATTGACTCGGGTGCCTCTCACCACATGATTAGTAACCCTAGTCTAATTAACAATATAAAACCGGCTTTAGGAAATGTTATTATTGCTAATGGAGAACAAATATCAGTAAAAGGAATAGGAGACTTGAAACTATTTGATAAAACCTCAAAAGCTTTCTTTATGCCTACCTTCACCTCTAATCTTCTATCGGTTAAAAGGGCCACAAATGATTTGAATTGTTATGCAATCTTTGGTCCTAACAGTGTTCATTTTCAGGATATTGAAACTGGAAAAGTTCTTGGAGAAGGGCAAGGGATTGGAGATCTCTATGTCCTAGAGAAAACGGATCCCAACTTATCTTCTTCTATTAACTCTTGTTTTGTTGTTAATTCGGATATGGTGTGGCATGCTAGGCTAGGCCACCCACATTCTCGTGCTCTTGGGCTAATGTTTCCTAATATTTCTTTTGATAACTCTACTTGTGAGCCTTGTATCCTTGGAAAACATTGCAAGTCTATCTTTCCTAAATCAACTACTATTTATGAAAATTGCTTTGATCTAGTTCATTCAGATGTTTGGACATCACCATGTCTATCTAGGGACAATAACAAGTATTTTGTGACCTTTATTGATGAAAAATCAAAATATACTTGGGTCACTTTGTTACCTTCTAAAGATAGAGTATTTGATGCCTTTGTCAATTTTCAGAATTATGTGACTAATCATTTCAATGCTAAACTTAAGGTACTAAGGTCGGATAATGGTGGAGAATACACGAGTTGCAAGTTCAAAGAACATCTCTCTAAGCATGGCATTCTCCATCAAACTAGTTGTCCCTACACGCCCCAACAAAATGGTGTGGCCGAGAGAAAGAACCGGCACCTCATGGAGGTTGCGCGGTCAATGATGTTCCATTCGAATGTTACCAAGAGATTTTGGGGTGATGCTGTGATGACAGCATGTTATTTGATCAACCGGACACCAACCAAAGTTCTTCATGACTTATCCCCATTTGAGGTATTAAACAAATTTAAACCATCTCTTGATCACTTACGTGTCTTCGGGTGTGTTTGTTTTGTGTTAGTACCTGGAGAACAACGGAGTAAGCTGGACGCCAAGAGTACGAAATGCATGTTCATTGGCTACTCTACAACGCAAAAGGGGTACAAGTGTTACGACCCGGCCACAAGTCGGCTATATGTCTCTAGAGATGTTCGGTTCCTGGAAAATGTTGGCTACTACGACAAAAAGGATTGGAACAGTCTCAAAGACCTCCCCACCTCACCTAGCGACCGAGCCTCCAGTCTAAGGTTCCTTCTTGATCATCTTGGTAACCCGCCTCCACCGACGGGTACTGTACGGCCAGTGCTCAGTCCAACACCTACCGAGGGTGGGCCTGACCAAGGGGACACACAAGACAATATCTTAACCCAAGAGAATGTTTTCACCGAGGCTGGCCTGCCCGTGGCCAGTGTCCCTATCCCTGGCCCTACAACAGCCGCGTCTGCCCCGGCTGCGGCTCCTACCACAAGAGGAGGCGGTCACTACGGCCGGTACTTCCATCGAGTTGCCCACCGTGGAGCCACCTCCTCCACCAGTCTTACGCTGGAGTACCCGACCTCGATCTGATCCCTCCACTTGGACAAACAAGCGTGTCTACTACAACAGTCAAGCCGTCGCTCATCCCATTCAGTCTGTTTGTTCCCTTGAGCTGTTACCGGCCGACCACCAAGCGTTCTTCGGCCAAGTTGACGCTAGTTGGGTCCCACAAACCTATGAAGATGCCAAGGATCATCAAGTATGGTTAGACGCGATCAAAGACGAAACAGGTGCCATGATCCGGAACCATACATGGGATGAATCGGACCTCCCTAAAGGCAAGAAGGCAGTAAGCTCTAAATGGGTGTTCACCATCAAGTATTTGAGCACTGGTGCCATTGAACGTCATAAAGCCCGGTTAGTGGCTCGTGGCTTCACCCAAACATATGGCGCGGACTACACGGACACTTTTGCACCGGTAGCCAAACTCCATACGGTTCGGGTGGTGCTGTCCCTTGCCTTCAACCTCTCACGGGACTTATGGCAGATGGACGTTAAAAATGCCTTCCTTCAAGGTGAACTCGATGACGAAGTATATATGACGCCTCCTCCTGGCCTTGAAGACTTAGTTGCTCCCGGCAAAGTCTTGCGGCTGCGTAAAGCTATCTATGGTCTCAAGCAGTCTCCGCGCGCCTGGTATCATAAACTGAGCTCCACCCTCAAGACTCATGGTTTTCGGCGGTCGGAGGCTGATCACACTCTTTTCACGCGTCAAACCTCCCTTGGCCGGGTGGTGGTACTTATCTACGTTGACGACATCATCATGATCGGTGATGATTCGGCTGGCATTCATGACACCAAAGCATCTCTTAAGTCTGTGTTTGACATCAAGGACCTTGGTGAACTCAAATACTTCCTTGGTATTGAGATTTGTCGCTCACCGGCAGGTCTCTTTCTCTCCCAACGAAAGTATACTCTTGACTTGTTAGAGGAGACCGGCAAGCTTGGCGTGTCTCCGGCCTCTACGCTGCTTGATGAGGACTACCAGCTCAAGCGAAAGGGGGAGAGCATTCGGGCACAAGAGGGCCGACCGAACGAACCGATGGATGAGCCGTTCCCGGACGTCACGCGATACCGCCGGCTTGTAGGTAAGTTAATCTACCTTACCATTACCAGACCTGACATATGTTATGCTGTGAATCAGGTTAGTCAACACATGAAGGCCCCAAGCAAATATCAATGGAGTCAGGTCGAGCGGATCCTAAGCTACCTCAAAGGCAGCCCGGGCCAAGGCATTTGGATGGGCAAGAACGATAACACCGAGATTGTGGGCTATTGTGATGCGGACTACAATGGAGACACCTTAGATAGGAGGTCAACTACTGGATATTGCACCTTCGTAGGAGGAAACCTAGTGACTTGGAAGTCAAAGAAGCAAAAAGTGGTATCGTGTTCAAGTGCGGAGGCCAAGTATCGAGCAATGCGGAAGTTGACAAACGAATTAACTTGGTTAAAGGGGCTGCTCAAGGATCTTGGTATCGACTCACAACAACCTATCACTATGCATTGTGACAATGAGGCTGCAATTCACATAGCCACCAACTCTGTCTTCCATGAGCGAACCAAGCACATTGAAAGTGATTGCCATAAAGTTCGGGAAAAGATTAAAGAGGGAGTGATACTACCTTGTCACACTCGAAGTCAAGATCAGTTGGCTGACATATTCACCAAGTCTGCAAGTTCTAAGGTTTGTGATTACATTCATAACAAACTTGGACTTGTAGACCTTACAAGACCTTGATCACACTTCTCTAATCCATGGACAGCACACTCTTTTTCCCTTGGCTTAGTTTTGTCCCATGAGGTTTCCTAAGTCAAGGTTTTTTTAATGAGGTGCTGCTTCACGGGTTCCAAGCTTAGCCATTGCATTCGGCTAAGCTTGAGGGGGAGTATTGACCAAGAATAAGCCTAAGGCAACCGTGACCGTCCGTACAGCCTAAGGAACCGTGACCGTCCGTACGCCTAGGCAATAAGGCCGAGTTATCTATGTGTGTGTGGATAGTGAGGAGGCCTGCATGTCTTAGGCCCATGAGAAGGCTCTAGAATCTCCTTTGTAGCCGTTAGAGAGGAAGAGCAAGTGGAGTCACGGGTAATGTTGGGTTTAAGGAGGCTAGGACAGGTCGCTATCAGCCTTGGGATTAGTCTTCTCTCTCTCCCTGTCCCTATCACTTAGACGATCGACTTGTAAAGGGTGTAGCCCTAAGTTTCCTTGTTATATATAGGCTTTAACCTACATTGTAAGAAAAATACTTATGGAATGAAAAACTAATCTTATCTCCTTCTTATTCTCTTTGTCTACCGAATCTCTCTTCACTCTCTAAACTTCCTTAAGTCTATCTTTACTTCCACTAATTCTAACAAAATGCATTAGATTTTTACATATTTCACCCTAGAAAAAGTAACATAGCTGTTTACTGCTTTAAATCAATGTTTTCTCGGTTTTATCCTGTTTTCGGACAAAATGGGTACAATTGTTGTCTAAACATTCCAAATTCCTCCCGAACTCTTACAATTAGTTAAATGCATTGGATTGTCACACATTTTGACACTAGAAACACAAACAAAGCTGTTTACCGCTTCGAATTAATGTTTTCTCGGTTTTAGCTTGTTTTCTCATTTTAAGCCTATTTTGGAACAAAATAGGTATAAGTGTTGTCTAAACACTCCAAATTAAACCCGAACTCTTAAAATTAGTCAACGCATTAGATTGTTGCATATTTGCACCCTAGAAAGAGTAACATAGCTGTTTACTGCTTTAAATCAATGTTTTCTCGTTTTATGCCTGTTTTGGAACAAAATAGGTATAATTGTTGTCTAAACACTCCAAATTCATCCCGAACTCTTACAATTAGTCAAATGCTTTCGATTGTCACACATTTTGACACTAGAAACACAAATGAAGCTGTTTACTGCTTCGAATTAATGTTTTCGCGGTTTTAGCCTGTTTTCTCGTTTTAAGCCTATTTTGGAACAAAATAGGTATAAGTGTTGTCTAAACCCTCCAATTAAAACCCGGACTCTTATAATTAGTCAAACGCATTAGCTTGTTGCATATTTTCACCCTAGAAACAGTAACATAGCTGTTTACTGCTTTAAATCAATGTTTTCTCAGTTTTATCCTCTTTTCGGACAAAATGGGTATAATTGTTGACTAAACACTCCAAATTCCTCCCGAACTCTTACAATTAGTTAACTGCACTGGATTGTCACACATTTTGACCCTAAAAACACAAACAAAACTGTTTACTGCTTCGAATTAATGTTTTCTCGGTGTTAGCCTGTTTTCTCGTTTTATGCTTGTTTTGGAACAAAATAGGTATAATTGTTGTCTAAACACTCCAAATTCATCCCGAACTCTTACAATTAGTCAAATGCATTCGATTGTCACACATTTTGACCCTAGAGAGAGTAACATAGCTGTTTACTGCTTTAAATCAATGTTTTCTCGGTTTTAGCCTGTTTCGGGACAAAATGGGTATAATTGTTGTCTAAACACTCCAAATTCATCCCGAACTCTTACAATTAGTCAAATGCATTCGATTGTCACACATTTTGACACTAGAAACACAAACAAAGCTGTTTACTGCTTCGAATTAATGTTTTCGCGGTTTTAGCCTGTTTTCTCTTGTTAAGCCTATTTTGGAACAAAATAGGTATAAGTGTTGTCTAAACACTCCAATTAAAACCCGGACTCTTATAATTAGTCAAACACATTAGATTGTTGCATATTTTCACCCTATAAACAGTAACATAGCTGTTTACTGCTTTAAATCAATGTTTTCTCAGTTTTATCCTGTTTTGGGACAAAATGGGTATAATTGTTGACTAAACACTCCAAATTCCTCCCGAACTCTTACAATTAGTTAACTGCACTGGATTGTCACACATTTTGACACTAAAAACACAAACAAAGCTGTTTACTGCTTCGAATTATTGTTTTCTCGGTGTTAGCCTGTTTTCTCGTTTTATGCCAGTTTTGGAACAAAATAGGTATAAGTGTTGTCTAAACACTCAAAATTCAACCCGAACTCTTATAATTAGTTAAATGCATTGGATTGTTACATATTTTGACCCTAGAGAGAGTAACATAGCTGTTTACTGCTTTAAATCAATGTTTTCTCGGTTTTAGCCTGTTTCGGGACAAAATGGGTATAATTGTTGTCTAAACACTCCAAATTCATCCCGAACTCTTACAATTAGTCAAATTCTTTTGATTGTCACACATTTTGACACTAGAAACACAAACAAAGCTGTTTACTGCTTCGAATTAATGTTTTCACGGTTTTAGTCTGTTTTCTCGTTTTAAGCCTATTTTGGAACAAAATAGGTATAAGTGTTGTCTAAACCCTCCAATTTAAACCCGGACTCTTATAATTAGTCAAACGCATTAGCTTGTTGCATATTTTCACCCTAGAAACAGTAACATAGCTGTTTACTGCTTTAAATCAATGTTTTCTCAGTTTTATTCTGTTTTCGGACAAAATGGGTATAATTGTTGACTAAACACTCCAAATTCCTCCCGAACTCTTACAATTAGTTAACTGCACTGGATTGTCACACATTTTGACACGAAAAAGACAAACAAAGCTGTTTACTTCTTCGAATTAATGTTTTCTCGGTGTTAGCCTGTTTTCTCGTTTTATGCTTGTTTTGGAACGAAATAGGTATAAGTGTTGTCTAAACACTCCAAATTCAACCCGAACTCTTATAATTAGTTAAATGCATTGGATTGTTACATATTTTGACCCTAGAGAGAGTAACATAGCTGTTTACTGCTTTAAATCAATGTTTTCTCGGTTTTAGCCTGTTTCGGGACAAAATGGGTATAATTGTTGTCTAAACACTCCAAATTCATCCCGAACTCTTACAATTAGTCAAATGCATTCGATTGTCACACATTTTGACACTAGAAACACAAACAAAGCTGTTTACTGCTTCGAATAAATGTTTTCACGGTTTTAGTCTGTTTTCTCGTTTTAAGCCTATTTTGGAACAAAATAGGTATAAGTGTTGTCTAAACCCTCCAATTTAAACCCGGACTCTTATAATTAGTCAAACGCATTAGCTTGTTGCATATTTTCACCCTAGAAACAGTAACATAGCTGTTTACTGCTTTAAATCAATGTTTTCTCAGTTTTATTCTGTTTTCGGACAAAATGGGTATAATTGTTGACTAAACACTCCAAATTCCTCCCGAACTCTTACAATTAGTTAACTGCACTGGATTGTCACAAATTTTGACACGAAAAACACAAACAAAGCTGTTTACTTCTTCGAATTAATGTTTTCTCGGTGTTAGCCTGTTTTCTCGTTTTATGCTTGTTTTGGAACGAAATAGGTATAAGTGTTGTCTAAACACTCCAAATTCAACCCGAACACTTATAATTAGTTAAATGCATTGGATTGTTACATATTTTGACCCTAGAGAGAGTAACATAGCTGTTTACTGCTTTAAATCAATGTTTTCTCGGTTTTAGCCTGTTTCGGGACAAAATGGGTATAATTGTTGTCTAAACACTCCAAATTCATCCCGAACTCTTACAATTAGTCAAATGCATTCGATTGTCACACATTTTGACACTAGAAACACAAACAAAGCTGTTTACTGCATCGAATTAATGTTTTCGCGGTTTTAGCCTGTTTTCTCGTTTTAAGCCTATTTTGGAACAAAATAGGTATAAGTGTTGTCTAAACACTCCAATTAAAACCCGGACTCTTATAATTAGTCAAACGCATTAGATTGTTGCATATTTTCACCCTATAAACAGTAACATAGCTGTTTACTGCTTTAAATCAATGTTTTCTCAGTTTTATCCTGTTTTGGGACAAAATGGGTATAATTGTTGACTAAACACTCCAAATTCCTCCCGAACTCTTACAATTAGTTAACTGCACTGGATTGTCACACATTTTGACACTAAAAACACAAACAAAGCTGTTTACTGCTTCGAATTAATGTTTTCTCGGTGTTAGCCTGTTTTCTCGTTTTATGCCTGTTTTGGAACAAAATAGGTATAAGTGTTGTCTAAACACTCCAAATTAAACCCGAACTCTTATAATTAGTTAAACGCATTGGATTGTTACATATTTTGACCCTAGAGAGAGTAACATAACTGTTTACTGCTTTAAATCAATGTTTTCTCGGTTTTAGCCTGTTTCGGGACAAAATGGGTATAATTGTTGTCTAAACACTCCAAATTCATCCCGAACTCTTACAATTAGTCAAATGCTTTCGATTGTCACACATTTGGACACTAGAAACACAAACGAAGCTGTTTACTGCTTCGAATTAATGTTTTCGCGGTTTTAGCCTGTTTTCTCGTTTTAAGCCTATTTTGGAACAAAATAGGTATAAGTGTTGTCTAAACACTCCAATTTAAAACCGGACTCTTATAATTAGTCAAATGCATTAGATTGTTGCATATTTTCACTCTAGAAAGAGTAACATACCTGTTTACTGCTTTAAATCAATGTTTTCTCAATTTTATCCTGTTTTGGGACAAAATGGGTATAATTGTTGACTAAACACTCCAAATTCCTCCCGAACTCTTACAATTAGTTAACTGCACTGGATTGTCACACATTTTGACACTAAAAACCCAAACCAAGCTGTTTACTACTTCGAATTAATGTTTTCTTGGTGTTAGCCTGTTTTCTCGTTTTATGCTTGTTTTGGAACGAAATAGGTATAAGTGTTGTCTAAACACTCCAAATTCAACCCGAACACTTATAATTAGTTAAATGCATTGGATTGTTACATATTTTGACCCTAGAGAGAGTAACATAGCTGTTTACTGCTTTAAATCAATGTTTTCTCGGTTTTAGCCTGTTTCGGGACAAAATGGGTATAATTGTTGTCTAAACACTCCAAATTCATCCCGAACTCTTACAATTAGTCAAATGCATTCGATTGTCACAGATTTTGACACTAGAAACACAAACAAAGCTGTTTACTGCATCGAATTAATGTTTTCGCGGTTTTAGCCTGTTTTCTCGTGTTAAGCCTATTTTGGAACAAAATAGGTATAAGTGTTGTCTAAACACTCCAATTAAAACCCGGACTCTTATAATTAGTCAAACGCATTAGATTGTTGCATATTTTCACCCTATAAACAGTAACATAGCTGTTTACTGCTTTAAATCAATGTTTTCTCAGTTTTATCCTGTTTTGGGACAAAATGGGTATAATTGTTGACTAAACACTCCAAATTCCTCCCGAACTCTTACAATTAGTTAACTGCACTGGATTGTCACACATTTTGACACTAAAAACACAAACAAAGCTGTTTACTGCTTCGAATTAATGTTTTCTCGGTGTTAGCCTGTTTTCTCGTTTTATGCCTGTTTTGGAACAAAATAGGTATAAGTGTTGTCTAAACACTCCAAATTAAACCCGAACTCTTATAATTAGTTAAACGCATTGGATTGTTACATATTTTGACCCTAGAGAGAGTAACATAGCTGTTTACTGCTTTAAATCAATGTTTTCTCGGTTTTAGCCTGTTTCGGGACAAAATGGGTATAATTGTTGTCTAAACACTCCAAATTCATCCCGAACTCTTACAATTAGTCAAATGCTTTCGATTGTCACACATTTGGACACTAGAAACACAAACGAAGCTGTTTACTGCTTCGAATTAATGTTTTCGCGGTTTTAGCCTGTTTTCTCGTTTTAAGCCTATTTTGGAACAAAATAGGTATAAGTGTTGTCTAAACACTCCAATTTAAAACCGGACTCTTATAATTAGTCAAATGCATTAGATTGTTGCATATTTTCACTCTAGAAAGAGTAACATAGCTGTTTACTGCTTTAAATCAATGTTTTCTCAGTTTTATCCTCTTTTGGGACAAAATGGGTATAATTGTTGACTAAACACTCCAAATTCCTCCCGAACTCTTACAATTAGTTAACTGCACTGGATTGTCACACATTTTGACACTAAAAACCCAAACCAAGCTGTTTACTACTTCGAATTAATGTTTTCTCGGTGTTAGCCTGTTTTCTCGTTTTATGCTTGTTTTGGAACAAAATAGGTATAATTGTTGTCTAAACACTCCAAATTCATCCCGAACTCTTACAATTAGTCAAATGCATTCGATTGTCACACATTTTGACCCTAGAGAGAGTAACATAGCTGTTTACTGCTTTAAATCAATGTTTTCTCGGTTTTAGCCTGTTTCGGGACAAAATGGGTATAATTGTTGTCTAAACACTCCAAATTCATCCCGAACTCTTACAATTAGTCAAATGCATTCGATTGTCACAGATTTTGACACTAGAAACACAAACAAAGCTGTTTACTGCATCGAATTAATGTTTTCGCGGTTTTAGCCTGTTTTCTCGTGTTAAGCCTATTTTGGAACAAAATAGGTATAAGTGTTGTCTAAACACTCCAATTAAAACCCGGACTCTTATAATTAGTCAAACGCATTAGATTGTTGCATATTTTCACCCTATAAACAGTAACATAGCTGTTTACTGCTTTAAATCAATGTTTTCTCAGTTTTATCCTGTTTTGGGACAAAATGGGTATAATTGTTGACTAAACACTCCAAATTCCTCCCGAACTCTTACAATTAGTTAACTGCACTGGATTGTCACACATTTTGACACGAAAAACACAAACAAAGCTGTTTACTTCTTCGAATTAATGTTTTCTCGGTGTTAGCCTGTTTTCTCGTTTTATGCTTGTTTTGGAACGAAATAGGTATAAGTGTTGTCTAAACACTCCAAATTCAACCCGAACTCTTATAATTAGTTAAATGCATTGGATTGTTACATATTTTGACCCTAGAGAGAGTAACATAGCTGTTTACTGCTTTAAATCAATGTTTTCTCGGTTTTAGCCTGTTTCGGGACAAAATGGGTATAATTGTTGTCTAAACACTCCAAATTCATCCCGAACTCTTACAATTAGTCAAATGCATTCGATTGTCACACATTTTGACACTAGAAACACAAACAAAGCTGTTTACTGCTTCAAATTAATGTTTTCGCGGTTTTAGCCTGTTTTCTCGTTTTAAACCTATTTTGGAACAAAATAGGTATAAGTGTTGTCTAAACCCTCCAATTTAAACCCGGACTCTTATAATTAGTCAAACGCATTAGCTTGTTGCATATTTTCACCCTAGAAACAGTAACATAGCTGTTTACTGCTTTAAATCAATGTTTTCTCTGTTTTATCCTGTTTTGGGACAAAATGGGTATAATTGTTGACTAAACACTCCAAATTCCTCCCGAACTCTTACAATTAGTTAACTGCACTGGATTGTCACACATTTTGACACTAAAAACACAAACAAAGCTGTTTACTGCTTCGAATTATTGTTTTCTCGGTGTTAGCCTGTTTTCTCGTTTTATGCCAGTTTTGGAACAAAATAGGTATAAGTGTTGTCTAAACATTCAAAATTCAACCCGAACTCTTATAATTAGTTAAATGCATTGGATTGTTACATATTTTGACCCTAGAGAGAGTAACATAGCTGTTTACTGCTTTAAATCAATGTTTTCTCGGTTTTAGCCTGTTTCGGGACAAAATGGGTATAATTGTTGTCTAAACACTCCAAATTCATCCCGAACTCTTACAATTAGTCAAATTCTTTTGACTGTCACACATTTTGACACTAGAAACACAAACAAAGCTGTTTACTGCTTCGAATTAATGTTTTCACGGTTTTAGTCTGTTTTCTCGTTTTAAGCCTATTTTGGAACAAAATAGGTATAAGTGTTGTCTAAACCCTCCAATTTAAACCCGGACTCTTATAATTAGTCAAACGCATTAGCTTGTTGCATATTTTCACCCTAGAAACAGTAACATAGCTGTTTACTGCTTTAAATCAATGTTTTCTCAGTTTTATTCTGTTTTCGGACAAAATGGGTATAATTGTTGACTAAACACTCCAAATTCCTCCCGAACTCTTACAATTAGTTAACTGCACTGGATTGTCACACATTTTGACACGAAAAACACAAACAAAGCTGTTTACTTCTTCGAATTAATGTTTTCTCGGTGTTAGCCTGTTTTCTCGTTTTATGCTTGTTTTGGAACGAAATAGGTATAAGTGTTGTCTAAACACTCCAAATTCAACCCGAACTCTTATAATTAGTTAAATGCATTGGATTGTTACATATTTTGACCCTAGAGAGAGTAACATAGCTGTTTACTGCTTTAAATCAATGTTTTCTCGGTTTTAGCCTGTTTCGGGACAAAATGGGTATAATTGTTGTCTAAACACTCCAAATTCATCCCGAACTCTTACAATTAGTCAAATGCATTCGATTGTCACACATTTTGACACTAGAAACACAAACAAAGCTGTTTACTGCATCGAATTAATGTTTTCGCGGTTTTAGCCTGTTTTCTCGTTTTAAGCCTATTTTGGAACAAAATAGGTATAAGTGTTGTCTAAACACTCCAATTAAAACCCGGACTCTTATAATTAGTCAAACGCATTAGATTGTTGCATATTTTCACCCTATAAACAGTAACATAGCTGTTTACTGCTTTAAATCAATGTTTTCTCAGTTTTATCCTGTTTTGGGACAAAATGGGTATAATTGTTGACTAAACACTCCAAATTCCTCCCGAACTCTTACAATTAGTTAACTGCACTGGATTGTCACACATTTTGACACTAAAAACACAAACAAAGCTGTTTACTGCTTCGAATTAATGTTTTCTCGGTGTTAGCCTGTTTTCTCGTTTTATGCCTGTTTTGGAACAAAATAGGTATAAGTGTTGTCTAAACACTCCAAATTAAACCCGAACTCTTATAATTAGTTAAACGCATTGGATTGTTACATATTTTGACCCTAGAGAGAGTAACATAACTGTTTACTGCTTTAAATCAATGTTTTCTCGGTTTTAGCCTGTTTCGGGACAAAATGGGTATAATTGTTGTCTAAACACTCCAAATTCATCCCGAACTCTTACAATTAGTCAAATGCTTTCGATTGTCACACATTTGGACACTAGAAACACAAACGAAGCTGTTTACTGCTTCGAATTAATGTTTTCGCGGTTTTAGCCTGTTTTCTCGTTTTAAGCCTATTTTGGAACAAAATAGGTATAAGTGTTGTCTAAACACTCCAATTTAAAACCGGACTCTTATAATTAGTCAAATGCATTAGATTGTTGCATATTTTCACTCTAGAAAGAGTAACATAGCTGTTTACTGCTTTAAATCAATGTTTTCTCAATTTTATCCTGTTTTGGGACAAAATGGGTATAATTGTTGACTAAACACTCCAAATTCCTCCCGAACTCTTACAATTAGTTAACTGCACTGGATTGTCACACATTTTGACACTAAAAACCCAAACCAAGCTGTTTACTACTTCGAATTAATGTTTTCTTGGTGTTAGCCTGTTTTCTCGTTTTATGCTTGTTTTGGAACGAAATAGGTATAAGTGTTGTCTAAACACTCCAAATTCAACCCGAACACTTATAATTAGTTAAATGCATTGGATTGTTACATATTTTGACCCTAGAGAGAGTAACATAGCTGTTTACTGCTTTAAATCAATGTTTTCTCGGTTTTAGCCTGTTTCGGGACAAAATGGGTATAATTGTTGTCTAAACACTCCAAATTCATCCCGAACTCTTACAATTAGTCAAATGCATTCGATTGTCACAGATTTTGACACTAGAAACACAAACAAAGCTGTTTACTGCATCGAATTAATGTTTTCGCGGTTTTAGCCTGTTTTCTCGTGTTAAGCCTATTTTGGAACAAAATAGGTATAAGTGTTGTCTAAACACTCCAATTAAAACCCGGACTCTTATAATTAGTCAAACGCATTAGATTGTTGCATATTTTCACCCTATAAACAGTAACATAGCTGTTTACTGCTTTAAATCAATGTTTTCTCAGTTTTATCCTGTTTTGGGACAAAATGGGTATAATTGTTGACTAAACACTCCAAATTCCTCCCGAACTCTTACAATTAGTTAACTGCACTGGATTGTCACACATTTTGACACTAAAAACACAAACAAAGCTGTTTACTGCTTCGAATTAATGTTTTCTCGGTGTTAGCCTGTTTTCTCGTTTTATGCCTGTTTTGGAACAAAATAGGTATAAGTGTTGTCTAAACACTCCAAATTAAACCCGAACTCTTATAATTAGTTAAACGCATTGGATTGTTACATATTTTGACCCTAGAGAGAGTAACATAGCTGTTTACTGCTTTAAATCAATGTTTTCTCGGTTTTAGCCTGTTTCGGGACAAAATGGGTATAATTGTTGTCTAAACACTCCAAATTCATCCCGAACTCTTACAATTAGTCAAATGCTTTCGATTGTCACACATTTGGACACTAGAAACACAAACGAAGCTGTTTACTGCTTCGAATTAATGTTTTCGCGGTTTTAGCCTGTTTTCTCGTTTTAAGCCTATTTTGGAACAAAATAGGTATAAGTGTTGTCTAAACACTCCAATTTAAAACCGGACTCTTATAATTAGTCAAATGCATTAGATTGTTGCATATTTTCACTCTAGAAAGAGTAACATAGCTGTTTACTGCTTTAAATCAATGTTTTCTCAGTTTTATCCTCTTTTGGGACAAAATGGGTATAATTGTTGACTAAACACTCCAAATTCCTCCCGAACTCTTACAATTAGTTAACTGCACTGGATTGTCACACATTTTGACACTAAAAACCCAAACCAAGCTGTTTACTACTTCGAATTAATGTTTTCTCGGTGTTAGCCTGTTTTCTCGTTTTATGCTTGTTTTGGAACAAAATAGGTATAATTGTTGTCTAAACACTCCAAATTCATCCCGAACTCTTACAATTAGTCAAATGCATTCGATTGTCACACATTTTGACCCTAGAGAGAGTAACATAGCTGTTTACTGCTTTAAATCAATGTTTTCTCGGTTTTAGCCTGTTTCGGGACAAAATGGGTATAATTGTTGTCTAAACACTCCAAATTCATCCCGAACTCTTACAATTAGTCAAATGCATTCGATTGTCACAGATTTTGACACTAGAAACACAAACAAAGCTGTTTACTGCATCGAATTAATGTTTTCGCGGTTTTAGCCTGTTTTCTCGTGTTAAGCCTATTTTGGAACAAAATAGGTATAAGTGTTGTCTAAACACTCCAATTAAAACCCGGACTCTTATAATTAGTCAAACGCATTAGATTGTTGCATATTTTCACCCTATAAACAGTAACATAGCTGTTTACTGCTTTAAATCAATGTTTTCTCAGTTTTATCCTGTTTTGGGACAAAATGGGTATAATTGTTGACTAAACACTCCAAATTCCTCCCGAACTCTTACAATTAGTTAACTGCACTGGATTGTCACACATTTTGACACGAAAAACACAAACAAAGCTGTTTACTTCTTCGAATTAATGTTTTCTCGGTGTTAGCCTGTTTTCTCGTTTTATGCTTGTTTTGGAACGAAATAGGTATAAGTGTTGTCTAAACACTCCAAATTCAACCCGAACTCTTATAATTAGTTAAATGCATTGGATTGTTACATATTTTGACCCTAGAGAGAGTAACATAGCTGTTTACTGCTTTAAATCAATGTTTTCTCGGTTTTAGCCTGTTTCGGGACAAAATGGGTATAATTGTTGTCTAAACACTCCAAATTCATCCCGAACTCTTACAATTAGTCAAATGCATTCGATTGTCACACATTTTGACACTAGAAACACAAACAAAGCTGTTTACTGCTTCGAATTAATGTTTTCGCGGTTTTAGCCTGTTTTCTCGTTTTAAACCTATTTTGGAACAAAATAGGTATAAGTGTTGTCTAAACCCTCCAATTTAAACCCGGACTCTTATAATTAGTCAAACGCATTAGCTTGTTGCATATTTTCACCCTAGAAACAGTAACATAGCTGTTTACTGCTTTAAATCAATGTTTTCTCTGTTTTATCCTGTTTTGGGACAAAATGGGTATAATTGTTGACTAAACACTCCAAATTCCTCCCGAACTCTTACAATTAGTTAACTGCACTGGATTGTCACACATTTTGACACTAAAAACACAAACAAAGCTGTTTACTGCTTCGAATTATTGTTTTCTCGGTGTTAGCCTGTTTTCTCGTTTTATGCCAGTTTTGGAACAAAATAGGTATAAGTGTTGTCTAAACATTCAAAATTCAACCCGAACTCTTATAATTAGTTAAATGCATTGGATTGTTACATATTTTGACCCTAGAGAGAGTAACATAGCTGTTTACTGCTTTAAATCAATGTTTTCTCGGTTTTAGCCTGTTTCGGGACAAAATGGGTATAATTGTTGTCTAAACACTCCAAATTCATCCCGAACTCTTACAATTAGTCAAATTCTTTTGACTGTCACACATTTTGACACTAGAAACACAAACAAAGCTGTTTACTGCTTCGAATTAATGTTTTCACGGTTTTAGTCTGTTTTCTCGTTTTAAGCCTATTTTGGAACAAAATAGGTATAAGTGTTGTCTAAACCCTCCAATTTAAACCCGGACTCTTATAATTAGTCAAACGCATTAGCTTGTTGCATATTTTCACCCTAGAAACAGTAACATAGCTGTTTACTGCTTTAAATCAATGTTTTCTCAGTTTTATTCTGTTTTCGGACAAAATGGGTATAATTGTTGACTAAACACTCCAAATTCCTCCCGAACTCTTACAATTAGTTAACTGCACTGGATTGTCACACATTTTGACACGAAAAACACAAACAAAGCTGTTTACTTCTTCGAATTAATGTTTTCTCGGTGTTAGCCTGTTTTCTCGTTTTATGCTTGTTTTGGAACGAAATAGGTATAAGTGTTGTCTAAACACTCCAAATTCAACCCGAACTCTTATAATTAGTTAAATGCATTGGATTGTTACATATTTTGACCCTAGAGAGAGTAACATAGCTGTTTACTGCTTTAAATCAATGTTTTCTCGGTTTTAGCCTGTTTCGGGACAAAATGGGTATAATTGTTGTCTAAACACTCCAAATTCATCCCGAACTCTTACAATTAGTCAAATGCATTCGATTGTCACACATTTTGACACTAGAAACACAAACAAAGCTGTTTACTGCTTCGAATAAATGTTTTCACGGTTTTAGTCTGTTTTCTCGTTTTAAGCCTATTTTGGAACAAAATAGGTATAAGTGTTTTCTAAACCCTCCACTTTAAACCCGGACTCTTATAATTAGTCAAACGCATTAGCTTGTTGCATATTTTCACCCTAGAAACAGTAACATAGCTGTTTACTGCTTTAAATCAATGTTTTCTCAGTTTTATTCTGTTTTCGGACAAAATGGGTATAATTGTTGACTAAACACTCCAAATTCCTCCCGAACTCTTACAATTAGTTAACTGCACTGGATTGTCACACATTTTGACACGAAAAACACAAACAAAGCTGTTTACTTCTTCGAATTAATGTTTTCTCGGTGTTAGCCTGTTTTCTCGTTTTATGCTTGTTTTGGAACGAAATAGGTATAAGTGTTGTCTAAACACTCCAAATTCAACCCGAACTCTTATAATTAGTTAAATGCATTGGATTGTTACATATTTTGACCCTAGAGAGAGTAACATAGCTGTTTACTGCTTTAAATCAATGTTTTCTCGGTTTTAGCCTGTTTCGGGACAAAATGGGTATAATTGTTGTCTAAACACTCCAAATTCATCCCGAACTCTTACAATTAGTCAAATGCATTCGATTGTCACACATTTTGACACTAGAAACACAAACAAAGCTGTTTACTGCATCGAATTAATGTTTTCGCGGTTTTAGCCTGTTTTCTCGTTTTAAGCCTATTTTGGAACAAAATAGGTATAAGTGTTGTCTAAACACTCCAATTTAAAACCGGACTCTTATAATTAGTCAAATGCATTAGATTGTTGCATATTTTCACTCTAGAAAGAGTAACATAGCTGTTTACTGCTTTAAATCAATGTTTTCTCAGTTTTATCCTGTTTTGGGACAAAATGGGTATAATTGTTGACTAAACACTCCAAATTCCTCCCGAACTCTTACAATTAGTTAACTGCACTGGATTGTCACACATTTTGACACTAAAAACACAAACAAAGCTGTTTACTGCTTCGAATTAATGTTTTCTCGGTGTTAGCCTGTTTTCTCGTTTTATGCCTGTTTTGGAACAAAATAGGTATAAGTGTTGTCTAAACACTCCAAATTAAACCCGAACTCTTATAATTAGTTAAACGCATTGGATTGTTACATATTTTGACCCTAGAGAGAGTAACATAGCTGTTTACTGCTTTAAATCAATGTTTTCTCGGTTTTAGCCTGTTTCGGGACAAAATGGGTATAATTGTTGTCTAAACACTCCAAATTCATCCCGAACTCTTACAATTAGTCAAATGCTTTCGATTGTCACACATTTGGACACTAGAAACACAAACGAAGCTGTTTACTGCTTCGAATTAATGTTTTCGCGGTTTTAGCCTGTTTTCTCGTTTTAAGCCTATTTTGGAACAAAATAGGTATAAGTGTTGTCTAAACACTCCAATTTAAAACCGGACTCTTATAATTAGTCAAATGCATTAGATTATTGCATATTTTCACTCTAGAAAGAGTAACATAGCTGTTTACTGCTTTAAATCAATGTTTTCTCAGTTTTATCCTGTTTTGGGACAAAATGGGTATAATTGTTGTCTAAACACTCCAAATTCCTCCCGAACTCTTACAATTAGTTAACTGCACTGGATTGTCACACATTTTGACACTAAAAACCCAAACCAAGCTGTTTACTGCTTCAAATTAATGTTTTCTCGGTGTTAGCCTGTTTTCTCGTTTTATGCCTGTTTTGGAACAAAATAGGTATAAGTGTTGTCTAAACACTCCAAATTCATCCCGAACTCTTACAATTAGTCAAATGCATTCGATTGTCACACCTTTTGACACTATAAACACAAACAAAGCTGTTTACTGCTTCGAATTAATGTTTTCGCGGTTTTAGCCTGTTTTCTCGTTTTAAGCCTATTTTAGAACAAAATAGGTATAAGTGTTGTCTAAACCCTCCAATTTAAACCCGGACTCTTATAATTAGTCAAACGCATTAGCTTGTTGCATATTTTCACCCTAGAAACAGTAACATAGCTGTTTACTGCTTTAAATCAATGTTTTCTCAGTTTTATCCTGTTTTGGGACAAAATGGGTATAATTGTTGACTAAACACTCCAAATTCCTCCCGAACTCTTACAATTAGTTAACTGCACTGGATTGTCACACATTATGACACGAAAAACACAAACAAAGCTGTTTACTGCTTCAAATTAATGTTTTCTCGGTGTTAGCCTGTTTTCTCGTTTTATGCCTGTTTTGGAACAAAATAGGTATAAGTGTTGTCTAAACACTCCAAATTCAACCCGAACTCTTATAATTAGTTAAATGCAATGGATTGTTACATATTTTGACCCTAGAGAGAGTAACATAGCTGTTTACTGCTTTAAATCAATGTTTTCTCGGTTTTAGCCTGTTTCGGGACAAAATGGGTATAATTGTTGTCTAAACACTCCAAATTCATCCCGAACTCTTACAATTAGTCAAATGCTTTCGATTGTCACACATTTTGACACTAGAAACACAAACAAAGCTGTTTACTGCTTCGAATTAATGTTTTCGCGGTTTTAGCCTGTTTTCTCGTTTTAAACCTATTTTGGAACAAAATAGGTATAAGTGTTGTCTAAACACTCCAATTTAAACCCGGACTCTTATAATTAGTCAAACGCATTAGATTGTTGCATATTTTCACTCTAGAAACAGTAACACAGCTGTTTACTGCTTTAAATCAATATTTTGTCAGTTTTATCCTGTTTTGGGACAAAATGGGTATAATTGTTGACTAAACACTCCAAATTCCTCCCGAACTCTTACAATTAGTTAACTGCACTGGATTGTCACACATTTTGACACGAAAAACACAAACAAAGCTGTTTACTGCTTCGAATTAATGTTTTCTCGGTGTTAGCCTGTTTTCTCGTTTTATGCCTGTTTTGGAACAAAATAGGTATAAGTGTTGTCTAAACACTCGAAATTCAACCCGAACTCTTATAATTAGTTAAATGCATTGGATTTTTACATATTTTTGACCCTAGAGAGAGTAACATAGCTGTTTACTGCTTTAAATCAATGTTTTCTCGGTTTTAGCCTGTTTCGGGACAAAATGGGTATAATTGTTGTCTAAACACTCCAAATTCATCCCGAACTCTTACAATTAGTCAAATGCATTCGATTGTCACACATTTTGACACTAGAAACACAAACAAAGCTGTTTACTGCTTCGAATTAATGTTTTCGCGGTTTTAGCCTGTTTTCTCGTTTTAAACCTATTTTGGAATAAAATAGGTATAAGTGTTGTCTAAACACTCCAATTTAAACCTGGACTCTTATAATTAGTCAAGCGCATTAGATTGTTGCATATTTTCACTCTAGAAACAGTAACATAGCTGTTTACTGCTTTAAATCAATGTTTTCTCAGTTTTATCCTGTTTTGGGACAAAATGGGTATAATTGTTGACTAAACACTCCAAATTCCTCCCGAACTCTTCCAATTAGTTAACTGCACTGGATTGTCACACATTTTGACACTAAAAACCCAAACCAAGCTGTTTACTACTTCGAATTAATGTTTTCTCGGTGTTAGCCTGTTTTCTCGTTTTATGCCTGTTTTGGAACAAAATGGGTATAATTGTTGTCTAAACACTCCAAATTCATCCCGAACTCTTACAATTAGTCAAATGCATTCGATTGTCACACATTTTGACACTAGAAACACAAACAAAGCTGTTTACTGCTTCGAATTAATGTTTTCGCGGTTTTAGCCTGTTTTCTCGTTTTAAACCTATTTTGGAACAAAATAGGTATAAGTGTTGTTTAAACACTCCAATTTAAACCCGGACTCTTATAATTAGTCAAACGCATTAGATTGTTGCATATTTTCACTCTAGAAACAGTAACACAGCTGTTTACTGCTTTAAATCAATGTTTTGTCAGTTTTATCCTGTTTTGGGACAAAATGGGTATAATTGTTGACTAAACACTCCAAATTCCTCCCGAACTCTTACAATTAGTTAACTGCACTGGATTGTCACACATTTTGACACGAAAAACACAAACAAAGCTGTTTACTGCTTCGAATTAATGTTTTCTCGGTGTTAGCCTGTTTTCTCGTTTTATGCCTGTTTTGGAACAAAATGGGTATAATTGTTGTCTAAACACTCCAAATTCATCCCGAACTCTTACAATTAGTCAAATGCATTCGATTGTCACACATTTTGACACTAGAAACACAAACAAAGCTGTTCAGTGCTTCGAATTAATGTTTTCGCGGTTTTAGCCTGTTTTCTCGTTTTAAACCTATTTTGGAACAAAATAGGTATAAGTGTTGTCTAAACACTCCAATTTAAACCCGGACTCTTATAATTAGTCAAACGCATTAGATTGTTGCATATTTTCACTCTAGAAACAGTAACACAGCTGTTTACTGCTTTAAATCAATGTTTTGTCAGTTTTATCCTGTTTTGGGACAAAATGGGTATAATTGTTGACTAAACACTCCAAATTCCTCCCGAACTCTTACAATTAGTTAACTGCACTGGATTGTCACACATTTTGACACGAAAAACACAAACAAAGCTGTTTACTGCTTCGAATTAATGTTTTCTCGGTGTTAGCCTGTTTTCTCGTTTTATGCCTGTTTTGGAACAAAATGGGTATAATTGTTGTCTAAACACTCCAAATTCATCCCGAACTCTTACAATTAGTCAAATGCATTCGATTGTCACACATTTTGACACTAGAAACACAAACAAAGCTGTTTAGTGCTTCGAATTAATGTTTTCGCGGTTTTAGCCTGTTTTCTCGTTTTAAACCTATTTTGGAACAAAATAGGTATAAGTGTTGTCTAAACACTCCAATTTAAACCCGGACTCTTATAATTAGTCAAACGCATTAGATTGTTGCATATTTTCACTCTAGAAACAGTAACACAGCTGTTTACTGCTTTAAATCAATGTTTTGTCAGTTTTATCCTGTTTTGGGACAAAATGGGTATAATTGTTGACTAAACACTCCAAATTCCTCCCGAACTCTTACAATTAGTTAACTGCACTGGATTGTCACACATTTTGACACGAAAAACACAAACAAAGCTGTTTACTGCTTCGAATTAATGTTTTCTCGGTGTTAGCCTGTTTTCTCGTTTTATGCCTGTTTTGGAACAAAATGGGTATAATTGTTGTCTAAACACTCCAAATTCATCCCGAACTCTTACAATTAGTCAAATGCATTCGATTGTCACACATTTTGACACTAGAAACACAAACAAAGCTGTTTAGTGCTTCGAATTAATGTTTTCGCGGTTTTAGCCTGTTTTCTCGTTTTAAACCTATTTTGGAACAAAATAGGTATAAGTGTTGTCTAAACACTCCAATTTAAACCCGGACTCTTATAATTAGTCAAACGCATTAGATTGTTGCATATTTTCACTCTAGAAACAGTAACACAGCTGTTTACTGCTTTAAATCAATGTTTTGTCAGTTTTATCCTGTTTTGGGACAAAATGGGTATAATTGTTGACTAAACACTTCAAATTCCTCCCGAACTCTTACAATTAGTTAACTGCACTGGATTGTCACACATTTTGACACGAAAAACACAAACAAAGCTGTTTACTGCTTCAAATTAATGTTTTCTCGGTGTTAGCCTGTTTTCTCGTTTTATGCCTGTTTTGGAACAAAATAGGTATAAGTGTTGTCTAAACACTCCAAATTCAACCCGAACTCTTATAATTAGTTAAATGCATTGGATTGTTACATATTTTGACCCTAGAGAGAGTAACATAGCTGTTTACTGCTTTAAATCAATGTTTTCTCGGTTTTAGCCTGTTTCGGGACAAAATGGGTATAATTGTTGTCTAAACACTCCAAATTCATCCCGAACTCTTACAATTAGTCAAATGCATTCGATTGTCACACATTTTGACACTAGAAACACAAACAAAGCTGTTTACTGCTTCGAATTAATGTTTTCGCGGTTTTAGCCTGTTTTCTCGTTTTAAACCTATTTTGGAACAAAATAGGTATAAGTGTTGTCTAAACACTTCAATTTAAACCCGGACTCTTATAATTAGTCAAACGCATTAGATTGTTGCATATTTTCACTCTAGAAACAGTAACACAGCTGTTTACTGCTTTAAATCAATGTTTTGTCAGTTTTATCCTGTTTTGGGACAAAATGGGTATAATTGTTGACTAAACACTCCAAATTCCTCCCGAACTCTTACAATTAGTTAACTGCACTGGATTGTCACACATTTTGACACGAAAAACACAAACAAAGCTGTTTACTGCTTCGAATTAATGTTTTCTCGGTGTTAGCCTGTTTTCTCGTTTTATGCCTGTTTTGGAACAAAATGGGTATAATTGTTGTCTAAACACTCCAAATTCATCCCGAACTCTTACAATTAGTCAAATGCATTCGATTGTCACACATTTTGACACTAGAAACACAAACAAAGCTGTTTAGTGCTTCGAATTAATGTTTTCGCGGTTTTAGCCTGTTTTCTTGTTTTAAACCTATTTTGGAACAAAATAGGTATAAGTGTTGTCTAAACACTCCAATTTAAACCCGGACTCTTATAATTAGTCAAACGCATTAGATTGTTGCATATTTTCACTCTAGAAACAGTAACACAGCTGTTTACTGCTTTAAATCAATGTTTTGTCAGTTTTATCCTGTTTTGGGACAAAATGGGTATAATTGTTGACTAAACACTCCAAATTCCTCCCGAACTCTTACAATTAGTTAACTGCACTGGATTGTCACACATTTTGACACGAAAAACACAAACAAAGCTGTTTACTGCTTCGAATTAATGTTTTCTCGGTGTTAGCCTGTTTTCTCGTTTTATGCCTGTTTTGGAACAAAATGGGTATAATTGTTGTCTAAACACTCCAAATTCATCCCGAACTCTTACAATTAGTCAAATGCATTCGATTGTCACACATTTTGACACTAGAAACACAAACAAAGCTGTTTACTGCTTCGAATTAATGTTTTCGCGGTTTTAGCCTGTTTTCTCGTTTTAAACCTATTTTGGAACAAAATAGGTATAAGTGTTGTCTAAACACTCCAATTTAAACCCGGACTTTTATAATTAGTCAAACGCATTAGATTGTTGCATATTTTCACTCTAGAAACAGTAACATAGCTGTTTACTGCTTTAAATCAATGTTTTCTCAGTTTTATCCTGTTTTGGGACAAAATGGGTATAATTGTTGACTAAACACTCCAAATTCCTCCCGAACTCTTACAATTAGTTAACTGCACTGGATTGTCACACATTTTGACACTAAAAACCCAAACCAAGCTGTTTACTACTTCGAATTAATGTTTTCTCAGTGTTAGCCTGTTTTCTCGTTTTATGCCTGTTTTGGAACAAAATGGGTATAATTGTTGTCTAAACACTCCAAATTCATCCCGAACTCTTACAATTAGTCAAATGCATTCGATTGTCACACATTTTGACACTAGAAACACAAACAAAGCTGTTTACTGCTTCGAATTAATGTTTTCGCGGTTTTAGCCTGTTTTCTCGTTTTAAACCTATTTTGGAACAAAATAGGTATAAGTGTTGTCTAAACACTCCAATTTAAACCCGGACTCTTATAATTAGTCAAACGCATTAGATTGTTGCATATTTTCACTCTAGAAACAGTAACATAGCTGTTTACTGCTTTAAATCAATGTTTTCTCAGTTTTATCCTGTTTTGGGACAAAATGGGTATAATTGTTGACTAAACACTCCAAATTCCTCCCGAACTCTTACAATTAGTTAACTGCACTGGATTGTCACACATTTTGACACTAAAAACCCAAACCAAGCTGTTTACTACTTCGAATTAATGTTTTCTCGGTGTTAGCCTGTTTTCTCGTTTTATGCCTGTTTTGGAACAAAATGGGTATAATTGTTGTCTAAACACTCCAAATTCATCCCGAACTCTTACAATTAGTCAAATGCATTCGATTGTCACACATTTTGACACTAGAAACACAAACAAAGCTGTTTACTGCTTCGAATTAATGTTTTCGCGGTTTTAGCCTGTTTTCTCGTTTTAAACCTATTTTGGAACAAAATAGGTATAAGTGTTGTCTAAACACTCCAATTTAAACCCGGACTCTTATAATTAGTCAAACACATTAGATTGTTGCATATTTTCACTCTAGAAACAGTAACACAGCTGTTTACTGCTTTAAATCAATGTTTTGTCAGTTTTATCCTGTTTTGGGACAAAATGGGTATAATTGTTGACTAAACACTCCAAATTCCTCCCGAACTCTTACAATTAGTTAACTGCACTGGATTGTCACACATTTTGACACGAAAAACACAAACAAAGCTGTTTACTGCTTTGAATTAATGTTTTCTCGGTGTTAGCCTGTTTTCTCGTTTTATGCCTGTTTTGGAACAAAATGGGTATAATTGTTGTCTAAACACTCCAAATTCATCCCGAACTCTTACAATTAGTCAAATGCTTTCGATTGTCACACATTTTGACACTAGAAACACAAACAAAGCTGTTTACTGCTTCGAATTAATGTTTTCGCGGTTTTAGCCTGTTTTCTCGTTTTAAACCTATTTTGGAACAAAATAGGTATAAGTGTTGTCTAAACACTCCAATTTAAACCCGGACTCTTATAATTAGTCAAACGCATTAGATTGTTGCATATTTTCACTCTAGAAACAGTAACACAGCTGTTTACTGCTTTAAATCAATATTTTGTCAGTTTTATCCTGTTTTGGGACAAAATGGGTATAATTGTTGACTAAACACTCCAAATTCCTCCCGAACTCTTACAATTAGTTAACTGCACTGGATTGTCACACATTTTGACACGAAAAACACAAACAAAGCTGTTTACTGCTTCGAATTAATGTTTTCTCGGTGTTAGCCTGTTTTCTCGTTTTATGCCTGTTTTGGAACAAAATAGGTATAAGTGTTGTCTAAACACTCGAAATTCAACCCGAACTCTTATAATTAGTTAAATGCATTGGATTGTTACATATTTTGACCCTAGAGAGAGTAACATAGCTGTTTACTGCTTTAAATCAATGTTTTCTCGGTTTTAGCCTGTTTCGGGACAAAATGGGTATAATTGTTGTCTAAACACTCCAAATTCATCCCGAACTCTTACAATTAGTCAAATGCATTCGATTGTCACACATTTTGACACTAGAAACACAAACAAAGCTGTTTACTGCTTCGAATTAATGTTTTCGCGGTTTTAGCCTGTTTTCTCGTTTTAAACCTATTTTGGAACAAAATAGGTATAAGTGTTGTCTAAACACTCCAATTTAAACCCGGACTCTTATAATTAGTCAAACGCATTAGATTGTTGCATATTTTCACTCTAGAAACAGTAACACAGCTGTTTACTGCTTTAAATCAATGTTTTGTCAGTTTTATCCTGTTTTGGGACAAAATCGGTATAATTGTTGACTAAACACTCCAAATTCCTCCCGAACTCTTACAATTAGTTAACTGCACTGGATTGTCACACATTTTGACACGAAAAACACAAACAAAGCTGTTTACTGCTTCGAATTAATGTTTTCTCGGTGTTAGCCTGTTTTCTCGTTTTATGCCTGTTTTGGAACAAAATGGGTATAATTGTTGTCTAAACACTCCAAATTCATCCCGAACTCTTACAATTAGTCAAATGCATTCGATTGTCACACATTTTGACACTAGAAACACAAACAAAGCTGTTTACTGCTTCGAATTAATGTTTTCGCGGTTTTAGCCTGTTTTCTCGTTTTAAACCTATTTTGGAACAAAATAGGTATAAGTGTTGTCTAAACACTCCAATTTAAACCCGGACTCTTATAATTAGTCAAACGCATTAGATTGTTGCATATTTTCACTCTAGAAACAGTAACACAGCTGTTTACTGCTTTAAATCAATGTTTTGTCAGTTTTATCCTGTTTTGGGACAAAATGGGTATAATTGTTGACTAAACACTCCAAATTCCTCCCGAACTCTTACAATTAGTTAACTGCACTGGATTGTCACACATTTTGACACGAAAAACACAAACAAAGCTGTTTACTGCTTTGAATTAATGTTTTCTCGGTGTTAGCCTGTTTTCTCGTTTTATGCCTGTTTTGGAACAAAATGGGTATAATTGTTGTCTAAACACTCCAAATTCATCCCGAACTCTTACAATTAGTCAAATGCTTTCGATTGTCACACATTTTGACACTAGAAACACAAACAAAGCTGTTTACTGCTTCGAATTAATGTTTTCGCGGTTTTAGCCTGTTTTCTCGTTTTAAACCTATTTTGGAACAAAATAGGTATAAGTGTTGTCTAAACACTCCAATTTAAACCCGAACTCTTATAATTAGTCAAACGCATTAGATTGTTGCATATTTTCACTCTAGAAACAGTAACACAGCTGTTTACTGCTTTAAATCAATATTTTGTCAGTTTTATCCTGTTTTGGGACAAAATGGGTATAATTGTTGACTAAACACTCCAAATTCCTCCCGAACTCTTACAATTAGTTAACTGCACTGGATTGTCACACATTTTGACACGAAAAACACAAACAAAGCTGTTTACTGCTTCGAATTAATGTTTTCTCGGTGTTAGCCTGTTTTCTCGTTTTATGCCTGTTTTGGAACAAAATAGGTATAAGTGTTGTCTAAACACTCGAAATTCAACCCGAACTCTTATAATTAGTTAAATGCATTGGATTGTTACATATTTTGACCCTAGAGAGAGTAACATAGCTGTTTACTGCTTTAAATCAATGTTTTCTCGGTTTTAGCCTGTTTCGGGACAAAATGGGTATAATTGTTGTCTAAACACTCCAAATTCATCCCGAACTCTTACAATTAGTCAAATGCATTCGATTGTCACACATTTTGACACTAGAAACACAAACAAAGCTGTTTACTGCTTCGAATTAATGTTTTCGCGGTTTTAGCCTGTTTTCTCGTTTTAAACCTATTTTGGAACAAAATAGGTATAAGTGTTGTCTAAACACTCCAATTTAAACCCGGACTCTTATAATTAGTCAAACGCATTAGATTGTTGCATATTTTCACTCTAGAAACAGTAACACAGCTGTTTACTGCTTTAAATCAATGTTTTGTCAGTTTTATCCTGTTTTGGGACAAAATCGGTATAATTGTTGACTAAACACTCCAAATTCCTCCCGAACTCTTACAATTAGTTAACTGCACTGGATTGTCACACATTTTGACACGAAAAACACAAACAAAGCTGTTTACTGCTTCGAATTAATGTTTTCTCGGTGTTAGCCTGTTTTCTCGTTTTATGCCTGTTTTGGAACAAAATGGGTATAATTGTTGTCTAAACACTCCAAATTCATCCCGAACTCTTACAATTAGTCAAATGCTTTCGATTGTCACACATTTTGACACTAGAAACACAAACAAAGCTGTTTACTGCTTCGAATTAATGTTTTCGCGGTTTTAGCCTGTTTTCTCGTTTTAAACCTATTTTGGAACAAAATAGGTATAAGTGTTGTCTAAACACTCCAATTTAAACCCGGACTCTTATAATTAGTCAAACGCATTAGATTGTTGCATATTTTCACTCTAGAAACAGTAACACAGCTGTTTACTGCTTTAAATCAATATTTTGTCAGTTTTATCCTGTTTTGGGACAAAATGGGTATAATTGTTGACTAAACACTCCAAATTCCTCCCGAACTCTTACAATTAGTTGACTGCACTGGATTGTCACACATTTTGACACGAAAAACACAAACAAAGCTGTTTACTGCTTCGAATTAATGTTTTCTCGGGGTTAGCCTGTTTTCTCGTTTTATGCCTGTTTTGGAACAAAATAGGTATAAGTGTTGTCTAAACACTCGAAATTCAACCCGAACTCTTATAATTAGTTAAATGCATTGGATTGTTACATATTTTGACCCTAGAGAGAGTAACATAGCTGTTTACTGCTTTAAATCAATGTTTTCTCGGTTTTAGCCTGTTTCGGGACAAAATGGGTATAATTGTTGTCTAAACACTCCAAATTCATCCCGAACTCTTACAATTAGTCAAATGCATTCGATTGTCACACATTTTGACACTAGAAACACAAACAAAGCTGTTTACTGCTTCGAATTAATGTTTTCGCGGTTTTAGCCTGTTTTCTCGTTTTAAACCTATTTTGGAACAAAATAGGTATAAGTGTTGTCTAAACACTCCAATTTAAACCCGGACTCTTATAATTAGTCAAACACATTAGATTGTTGCATATTTTCACTCTAGAAACAGTAACACAGCTGTTTACTGCTTTAAATCAATGTTTTGTCAGTTTTATCCTGTTTTGGGACAAAATGGGTATAATTGTTGACTAAACACTCCAAATTCCTCCCGAACTCTTACAATTAGTTAACTGCACTGGATTGTCACACATTTTGACACGAAAAACACAAACAAAGCTGTTTACTGCTTTGAATTAATGTTTTCTCGGTGTTAGCCTGTTTTCTCGTTTTATGCCTGTTTTGGAACAAAATGGGTATAATTGTTGTCTAAACACTCCAAATTCATCCCGAACTCTTACAATTAGTCAAATGCTTTCGATTGTCACACATTTTGACACTAGAAACACAAACAAAGCTGTTTACTGCTTCGAATTAATGTTTTCGCGGTTTTAGCCTGTTTTCTCGTTTTAAACCTATTTTGGAACAAAATAGGTATAAGTGTTGTCTAAACACTCCAATTTAAACCCGGACTCTTATAATTAGTCAAACGCATTAGATTGTTGCATATTTTCACTCTAGAAACAGTAACACAGCTGTTTACTGCTTTAAATCAATATTTTGTCAGTTTTATCCTGTTTTGGGACAAAATGGGTATAATTGTTGACTAAACACTCCAAATTCCTCCCGAACTCTTACAATTAGTTAACTGCACTGGATTGTCACACATTTTGACACGAAAAACACAAACAAAGCTGTTTACTGCTTCGAATTAATGTTTTCTCGGTGTTAGCCTGTTTTCTCGTTTTATGCCTGTTTTGGAACAAAATAGGTATAAGTGTTGTCTAAACACTCGAAATTCAACCCGAACTCTTATAATTAGTTAAATGCATTGGATTGTTACATATTTTGACCCTAGAGAGAGTAACATAGCTGTTTACTGCTTTAAATCAATGTTTTCTCGGTTTTAGCCTGTTTCGGGACAAAATGGGTATAATTGTTGTCTAAACACTCCAAATTCATCCCGAACTCTTACAATTAGTCAAATGCATTCGATTGTCACACATTTTGACACTAGAAACACAAACAAAGCTGTTTACTGCTTCGAATTAATGTTTTCGCGGTTTTAGCCTGTTTTCTCGTTTTAAACCTATTTTGGAACAAAATAGGTATAAGTGTTGTCTAAACACTCCAATTTAAACCCGGACTCTTATAATTAGTCAAACGCATTAGATTGTTGCATATTTTCACTCTAGAAACAGTAACACAGCTGTTTACTGCTTTAAATCAATGTTTTGTCAGTTTTATCCTGTTTTGGGACAAAATCGGTATAATTGTTGACTAAACACTCCAAATTCCTCCCGAACTCTTACAATTAGTTAACTGCACTGGATTGTCACACATTTTGACACGAAAAACACAAACAAAGCTGTTTACTGCTTCGAATTAATGTTTTCTCGGTGTTAGCCTGTTTTCTCGTTTTATGCCTGTTTTGGAACAAAATGGGTATAATTGTTGTCTAAACACTCCAAATTCATCCCGAACTCTTACAATTAGTCAAATGCATTCGATTGTCACACATTTTGACACTAGAAACACAAACAAAGCTGTTTACTGCTTCGAATTAATGTTTTCGCGGTTTTAGCCTGTTTTCTCGTTTTAAACCTATTTTGGAACAAAATAGGTATAAGTGTTGTCTAAACACTCCAATTTAAACCCGGACTCTTATAATTAGTCAAACGCATTAGATTGTTGCATATTTTCACTCTAGAAACAGTAACACAGCTGTTTACTGCTTTAAATCAATGTTTTGTCAGTTTTATCCTGTTTTGGGACAAAATGGGTATAATTGTTGACTAAACACTCCAAATTCCTCCCGAACTCTTACAATTAGTTAACTGCACTGGATTGTCACACATTTTGACACGAAAAACACAAACAAAGCTGTTTACTGCTTTGAATTAATGTTTTCTCGGTGTTAGCCTGTTTTCTCGTTTTATGCCTGTTTTGGAACAAAATGGGTATAATTGTTGTCTAAACACTCCAAATTCATCCCGAACTCTTACAATTAGTCAAATGCTTTCGATTGTCACACATTTTGACACTAGAAACACAAACAAAGCTGTTTACTGCTTCGAATTAATGTTTTCGCGGTTTTAGCCTGTTTTCTCGTTTTAAACCTATTTTGGAACAAAATAGGTATAAGTGTTGTCTAAACACTCCAATTTAAACCCGAACTCTTATAATTAGTCAAACGCATTAGATTGTTGCATATTTTCACTCTAGAAACAGTAACACAGCTGTTTACTGCTTTAAATCAATATTTTGTCAGTTTTATCCTGTTTTGGGACAAAATGGGTATAATTGTTGACTAAACACTCCAAATTCCTCCCGAACTCTTACAATTAGTTAACTGCACTGGATTGTCACACATTTTGACACGAAAAACACAAACAAAGCTGTTTACTGCTTCGAATTAATGTTTTCTCGGTGTTAGCCTGTTTTCTCGTTTTATGCCTGTTTTGGAACAAAATAGGTATAAGTGTTGTCTAAACACTCGAAATTCAACCCGAACTCTTATAATTAGTTAAATGCATTGGATTGTTACATATTTTGACCCTAGAGAGAGTAACATAGCTGTTTACTGCTTTAAATCAATGTTTTCTCGGTTTTAGCCTGTTTCGGGACAAAATGGGTATAATTGTTGTCTAAACACTCCAAATTCATCCCGAACTCTTACAATTAGTCAAATGCATTCGATTGTCACACATTTTGACACTAGAAACACAAACAAAGCTGTTTACTGCTTCGAATTAATGTTTTCGCGGTTTTAGCCTGTTTTCTCGTTTTAAACCTATTTTGGAACAAAATAGGTATAAGTGTTGTCTAAACACTCCAATTTAAACCCGGACTCTTATAATTAGTCAAACGCATTAGATTGTTGCATATTTTCACTCTAGAAACAGTAACACAGCTGTTTACTGCTTTAAATCAATGTTTTGTCAGTTTTATCCTGTTTTGGGACAAAATCGGTATAATTGTTGACTAAACACTCCAAATTCCTCCCGAACTCTTACAATTAGTTAACTGCACTGGATTGTCACACATTTTGACACGAAAAACACAAACAAAGCTGTTTACTGCTTCGAATTAATGTTTTCTCGGTGTTAGCCTGTTTTCTCGTTTTATGCCTGTTTTGGAACAAAATGGGTATAATTGTTGTCTAAACACTCCAAATTCATCCCGAACTCTTACAATTAGTCAAATGCTTTCGATTGTCACACATTTTGACACTAGAAACACAAACAAAGCTGTTTACTGCTTCGAATTAATGTTTTCGCGGTTTTAGCCTGTTTTCTCGTTTTAAACCTATTTTGGAACAAAATAGGTATAAGTGTTGTCTAAACACTCCAATTTAAACCCGGACTCTTATAATTAGTCAAACGCATTAGATTGTTGCATATTTTCACTCTAGAAACAGTAACACAGCTGTTTACTGCTTTAAATCAATATTTTGTCAGTTTTATCCTGTTTTGGGACAAAATGGGTATAATTGTTGACTAAACACTCCAAATTCCTCCCGAACTCTTACAATTAGTTGACTGCACTGGATTGTCACACATTTTGACACGAAAAACACAAACAAAGCTGTTTACTGCTTCGAATTAATGTTTTCTCGGGGTTAGCCTGTTTTCTCGTTTTATGCCTGTTTTGGAACAAAATAGGTATAAGTGTTGTCTAAACACTCGAAATTCAACCCGAACTCTTATAATTAGTTAAATGCATTGGATTGTTACATATTTTGACCCTAGAGAGAGTAACATAGCTGTTTACTGCTTTAAATCAATGTTTTCTCGGTTTTAGCCTGTTTCGGGACAAAATGGGTATAATTGTTGTCTAAACACTCCAAATTCATCCCGAACTCTTACAATTAGTCAAATGCATTCGATTGTCACACATTTTGACACTAGAAACACAAACAAAGCTGTTTACTGCTTCGAATTAATGTTTTCGCGGTTTTAGCCTGTTTTCTCGTTTTAAACCTATTTTGGAACAAAATAGGTATAAGTGTTGTCTAAACACTCCAATTTAAACCCGGACTCTTATAATTAGTCAAACGCATTAGATTGTTGCATATTTTCACTCTAGAAACAGTAACACAGCTGTTTACTGCTTTAAATCAATGTTTTGTCAGTTTTATCCTGTTTTGGGACAAAATCGGTATAATTGTTGACTAAACACTCCAAATTCCTCCCGAACTCTTACAATTAGTTAACTGCACTGGATTGTCACACATTTTGACACGAAAAACACAAACAAAGCTGTTTACTGCTTCGAATTAATGTTTTCTCGGTGTTAGCCTGTTTTCTCATTTTATGCCTGTTTTGGAACAAAATGGGTATAATTGTTGTCTAAACACTCCAAATTCATCCCGAACTCTTACAATTAGTCAAATGCATTCGATTGTCACACATTTTGACACTAGAAACACAAACAAAGCTGTTTAGTGCTTCGAATTAATGTTTTCGCGGTTTTAGCCTGTTTTCTCGTTTTAAACCTATTTTGGAACAAAATAGGTATAAGTGTTGTCTAAACACTCCAATTTAAACCCGGACTCTTATAATTAGTCAAACGCATTAGATTGTTGCATATTTTCACTCTAGAAACAGTAACACAGCTGTTTACTGCTTTAAATCAATGTTTTGTCAGTTTTATCCTGTTTTGGGACAAAATGGGTATAATTGTTGACTAAACACTCCAAATTCCTCCCGAACTCTTACAATTAGTTAACTGCACTGGATTGTCACACATTTTGACACGAAAAACACAAACAAAGCTGTTTACTGCTTCGAATTAATGTTTTCTCGGTGTTAGCCTGTTTTCTCGTTTTATGCCTGTTTTGGAACAAAATGGGTATAATTGTTGTCTAAACACTCCAAATTCATCCCGAACTCTTACAATTAGTCAAATGCATTCGATTGTCACACATTTTGACACTAGAAACACAAACAAAGCTGTTTAGTGCTTCGAATTAATGTTTTCGCGGTTTTAGCCTGTTTTCTCGTTTTAAACCTATTTTGGAACAAAATAGGTATAAGTGTTGTCTAAACACTCCAATTTAAACCCGGACTCTTATAATTAGTCAAACGCATTAGATTGTTGCATATTTTCACTCTAGAAACAGTAACACAGCTGTTTACTGCTTTAAATCAATGTTTTGTCAGTTTTATCCTGTTTTGGGACAAAATGGGTATAATTGTTGACTAAACACTCCAAATTCCTCCCGAACTCTTACAATTAGTTAACTGCACTGGATTGTCACACATTTTGACACGAAAAACACAAACAAAGCTGTTTACTGCTTCGAATTAATGTTTTCTCGGTGTTAGCCTGTTTTCTCGTTTTATGCCTGTTTTGGAACAAAATGGGTATAATTGTTGTCTAAACACTCCAAATTCATCCCGAACTCTTACAATTAGTCAAATGCATTCGATTGTCACACATTTTGACACTAGAAACACAAACAAAGCTGTTTAGTGCTTCGAATTAATGTTTTCGCGGTTTTAGCCTGTTTTCTTGTTTTAAACCTATTTTGGAACAAAATAGGTATAAGTGTTGTCTAAACACTCCAATTTAAACCCGGACTCTTATAATTAGTCAAACGCATTAGATTGTTGCATATTTTCACTCTAGAAACAGTAACACAGCTGTTTACTGCTTTAAATCAATGTTTTGTCAGTTTTATCCTGTTTTGGGACAAAATGGGTATAATTGTTGACTAAACACTCCAAATTCCTCCCGAACTCTTACAATTAGTTAACTGCACTGGATTGTCACACATTTTGACACGAAAAACACAAACAAAGCTGTTTACTGCTTCGAATTAATATTTTCTCGGTGTTAGCCTGTTTTCTCGTTTTATGCCTGTTTTGGAACAAAATGGGTATAATTGTTGTCTAAACACTCCAAATTCATCCCGAACTCTTACAATTAGTCAAATGCATTCGATTGTCACACATTTTGACACTAGAAACACAAACAAAGCTGTTTAGTGCTTCGAATTAATGTTTTCGCGGTTTTAGCCTGTTTTCTCGTTTTAAACCTATTTTGGAACAAAATAGGTATAAGTGTTGTCTAAACACTCCAATTTAAACCCGGAATCTTATAATTAGTCAAACGCATTATATTGTTGCATATTTTCACTCTAGAAACAGTAACACAGCTGTTTACTGCTTTAAATCAATGTTTTGTCAGTTTTATCCTGTTTTGGGACAAAATGGGTATAATTGTTGACTAAACACTTCAAATTCCTCCCGAACTCTTACAATTAGTTAACTGCACTGGATTGTCACACATTTTGACACGAAAAACACAAACAAAGCTGTTTACTGCTTCGAATTAATGTTTTCTCAGTGTTAGCCTGTTTTCTCGTTTTATGCCTGTTTTGGAACAAAATAGGTATAAGTGTTGTCTAAACACTCCAAATTCAACCCGAACTCTTATAATTAGTTAAATGCATTGGATTGTTACATATTTTGACCCTAGAGAGAGTAACATAGCTGTTTACTGCTTTAAATCAATGTTTTCTCGGTTTTAGCCTGTTTCGGGACAAAATGGGTATAATTGTTGTCTAAACACTCCAAATTCATCCCGAACTCTTACAATTAGTCAAATGCATTCGATTGTCACACATTTTGACACTAGAAACACAAACAAAGCTGTTTACTGCTTCGAATTAATGTTTTCGCGGTTTTAGCCTGTTTTCTCGTTTTAAACCTATTTTGGAACAAAATAGGTATAAGTGTTGTCTAAACACTCCAATTTAAACCCGGACTCTTATAATTAGTCAAACGCATTAGATTGTTGCATATTTTCACTCTAGAAACAGTAACATAGCTGTTTACTGCTTTAAATCAATGTTTTCTCAGTTTTATCCTGTTTTGGGACAAAATGGGTATAATTGTTGACTAAACACTCCAAATTCCTCCCGAACTCTTACAATTAGTTAACTGCACTGGATTGTCACACATTTTGACACTAAAAACCCAAACCAAGCTGTTTACTACTTCGAATTAATGTTTTCTCGGTGTTAGCCTGTTTTCTCGTTTTATGCCTGTTTTGGAACAAAATGGGTATAATTGTTGTCTAAACACTCCAAATTCATCCCGAACTCTTACAATTAGTCAAATGCATTCGATTGTCACACATTTTGACACTAGAAACACAAACAAAGCTGTTTACTGCTTCGAATTAATGTTTTCGCGGTTTTAGCCTGTTTTCTCGTTTTAAACCTATTTTGGAACAAAATAGGTATAAGTGTTGTCTAAACACTCCAATTTAAACCCGGACTCTTATAATTAGTCAAACACATTAGATTGTTGCATATTTTCACTCTAGAAACAGTAACATAGCTGTTTACTGCTTTAAATCAATGTTTTCTCAGTTTTATCCTGTTTTGGGACAAAATGGGTATAATTGTTGACTAAACACTCCAAATTCCTCCCGAACTCTTACAATTAGTTAACTGCACTGGATTGTCACACATTTTGACACTAAAAACCCAAACCAAGCTGTTTACTACTTCGAATTAATGTTTTCTCGGTGTTAGCCTGTTTTCTCGTTTTATGCCTGTTTTGGAACAAAATGGGTATAATTGTTGTCTAAACACTCCAAATTCATCCCGAACTCTTACAATTAGTCAAATGCATTCGATTGTCACACATTTTGACACTAGAAACACAAACAAAGCTGTTTATTGCTTCGAATTAATGTTTTCGCGGTTTTAGCCTGTTTTCTCGTTTTAAACCTATTTTGGAACAAAATAGGTATAAGTGTTGTCTAAACACTCCAATTTAAACCCGGACTCTTATAATTAGTCAAACGCATTAGATTGTTGCATATTTTCACTCTAGAAACAGTAACACAGCTGTTTACTGCTTTAAATCAATGTTTTGTCAGTTTTATCCTGTTTTGGGACAAAATGGGTATAATTGTTGACTAAACACTTCAAATTCCTCCCGAACTCTTACAATTAGTTAACTGCACTGGATTGTCACACATTTTGACACGAAAAACACAAACAAAGCTGTTTACTGCTTCGAATTAATGTTTTCTCGGTGTTAGCCTGTTTTCTCGTTTTATGCCTGTTTTGGAACAAAATAGGTATAAGTGTTGTCTAAACACTCCAAATTCAACCCGAACTCTTATAATTAGTTAAATGCATTGGATTGTTACATATTTTGACCCTAGAGAGAGTAACATAGCTGTTTACTGCTTTAAATCAATGTTTTCTCGGTTTTAGCCTGTTTCGGGACAAAATGGGTATAATTGTTGTCTAAACACTCCAAATTCATCCCGAACTCTTACAATTAGTCAAATGCATTCGATTGTCACACATTTTGACACTAGAAACACAAACAAAGCTGTTTACTGCTTCGAATTAATGTTTTCGCGGTTTTAGCCTGTTTTCTCGTTTTAAACCTATTTTGGAACAAAATAGGTATAAGTGTTGTCTAAACACTCCAATTTAAACCCGGACTCTTATAATTAGTCAAACGCATTAGATTGTTGCATATTTTCACTCTAGAAACAGTAACATAGCTGTTTACTGCTTTAAATCAATGTTTTCTCAGTTTTATCCTGTTTTGGGACAAAATGGGTATAATTGTTGACTAAACACTCCGAATTCCTCCCGAACTCTTACAATTAGTTAACTGCACTGGATTGTCACACATTTTGACACTAAAAACCCAAACCAAGCTGTTTACTACTTCGAATTAATGTTTTCTCGGTGTTAGCCTGTTTTCTCGTTTTATGCCTGTTTTGGAACAAAATGGGTATAATTGTTGTCTAAACACTCCAAATTCATCCCGAACTCTTACAATTAGTCAAATGCATTCGATTGTCACACATTTTGACACTAGAAACACAAACAAAGCTGTTTACTGCTTCGAATTAATGTTTTCGCGGTTTTAGCCTGTTTTCTCGTTTTAAACCTATTTTGGAACAAAATAGGTATAAGTGTTGTCTAAACACTCCAATTTAAACCCGGACTCTTATAATTGGTCAAACGCATTATATTGTTGCATATTTTCACTCTAGAAACAGTAACATAGCTGTTTACTGCTTTAAATCAATGTTTTCTCAGTTTTATCCTGTTTTGGGACAAAATGGGTATAATTGTTGACTAAACACTCCAAATTCCTCCCGAACTCTTACAATTAGTTAACTGCACTGGATTGTCACACATTTTGACACTAAAAACCCAAACCAAGCTGTTTACTACTTCGAATTAATGTTTTCTCGGTGTTAGCCTGTTTTCTCGTTTTATGCCTGTTTTGGAACAAAATAGGTATAAGTGTTGTCTAAACACTCCAAATTCATCCTGAACTCTTACAATTAGTCAAATGCATTCGATTGTCACACATTTTGACACTATAAACACAAACAAAGATGTTTACTGCTTCGAATTAATGTTTTCGCGGTTTTAGCCTGTTTTCTCGTTTTAAGCCTATTTTGGAACAAAATAGGTATAAGTGTTGTCTAAACACTCCAATTTAAAACCGGACTCTTATAATTAGTCAAATGCATTAGATTGTTGCATATTTTCACTCTAGAAAGAGTAACATAGCTGTTTACTGCTTTAAATCAATGTTTTCTCAGTTTTATCCTGTTTTGGGACAAAATGGGTATAATTGTTGACTAAACACTCTAAATTCCTCCCGAACTCTTACAATTAGTTAACTGCACTGGATTGTCACACATTTTGACACTAAAAACCCAAACCAAGCTGTTTACTGCTTCGAATTAATGTTTTCTCGGTGTTAGCCTGTTTTCTTGTTTTATGCCTGTTTTGGAACAAAATAGGTATAAGTATTGTCTAAACACTCCAAATTCATCCCGAACTCTTACAATTAGTCAAATGCATTCGATTGTCACACATTTTGACACTATAAACACAAACAAAGCTGTTTACTGCTTCGAATTAATGTTTTCGCGGTTTTAGCCTGTTTTCTCGTTTTAAGCCTATTTTGGAACAAAATAGGTATAAGTGTTGTCTAAACACTCCAATTTAAATCCGGACTCTTATAATTAGTCAAACGCATTAGATTGTTGCATATTTTCACCCTAGAAACAGTAACATAGCTGTTTACTGCTTTAAATCAATGTTTTCTCAGTTTTATCCTGTTTTGGGACAAAATGGGTATAATTGTTGACTAAACACTCCAAATTCCTCCCGAACTCTTACAATTAGTTAACTGCACTGGATTGTCACACATTTTGACACTAAAAACCCAAACCAAGCTGTTTACTGCTTCGAATTAATGTTTTCTTGGTGTTAGCCTGTTTTCTCGTTTTATGCCTGTTTTGGAACAAAATAGGTATAAGTGTTGTCTAAACACTCCAAATTCAACCCGAACTCTTGCAATTAGTTAACTGCACTGGATTGTCACACATTTTGACACTAAAAACACAAACAAAGCTGTTTATGCTTCGAATTAATGTTTCTCGGTGTTAGCCTGTTTTCTCGTTTTATGTCTGTTTTGGAACAAAATAGGTATAAGTGTTGTCTAAACACTCCAAATTCAACCCGAACTCTTATAATTATTTAAATGCATTGGATTGTTACATATTTCACCCTAGAAAAAGTAACATAGCTGCTTACTGCTTTAAATCAATGTTTTCTCGGTTTTAGCCTGTTTTGGGACAAAATGGGTACAATTGTTGTCTAAACATTCCAAATTCCTCCCGAACTCTTACAATTAGTTAAATGCATTGGATTGTCACCCATTTTGACACTAGAAACACAAACAAAGCTGTTTACTACTTCGAATTAATGTTTTCTCGGTTTTAGCCTGTTTTCTCATTTTAAGCCTATTTTAGAACAAAATAGGTATAAGTGTTGTCTAAACACTCCAAATTAAACCCGAACTCTTAAAATTAGTCAAACGCATTAGATTGTTGCATATTTTCACCCTAGAGAGAGTAACATAGCTGTTTACTGCTTTAAATCAACGTTTTCTCGGTTTTAGCCTGTTTTCTCGTTTTATGCCTATTTTGGAAAAAAATAGGTATAAGTGTTGTCTAAACACTCCAAATTAAACCCGGACTCTTATAATTAGTCAAACGCATTAGATTTTTACATATTTCACCCTAGAAAAAGTAACATAGCTGTTTACTGCTTTAATCAAAGTTTTCTCGGTTTTAGCCTGTTTTGGGACAAAATGGGTACAATTGTTGTCTAAACATTCCAAATTCCTCCCGAACTCTTACAATTAGTTAACTGCACTGGATTGTCACACATTTTGACACTAGAAACACAAACAAAGCTGTTTACTGCTCGAATTAATGTTTTCTCGGTTTTAGCCTGTTTTCTCATTTTAAGCCTATTTTGGAACAAAATAGGTATAAGTGTTGTCTAAACACTCCAAATTAAACCCGAACTCTTAAAATTAGTCAAACGCATTAGATTGTTGCATATTTTCACCCTAGAAAGAGTAACATAGCTGTTTACTGCTTTAAATCAATGTTTTCTCGGGTTTAGCCTGTTTCGGGACAAAATGGGTATAATTGTTGTCTAAACACTCCAAATTCATCCCGAACTCTTACAATTAGTCAAATGCATTCGATTGTCACACATTTTGACACTAGAAACACAAACAAAGCTGTTTACTGCTTCGAATTAATGTTTTCGCGGTTTTAGCCTGTTTTCTTGTTTTAAGCCTATTTTGGAACAAAATAGGTATAAGTGTTGTCTAAACACTCCAATTTAAACCCGGACTCTTATAATTAGTCAAACGCATTAGATTGTTGCATATTTTCACTCTAGAAACAGTAACATAGCTGTTTACTGCTTTAAATCAATGTTTTCTCAGTTTTATCCTGTTTTGGGACAAAATGGGTATAATTGTTGACTAAACACTCCAAATTCCTCCCGAACTCTTACAATTAGTTAACTGCACTGGATTGTCACACATTTTGACACTAAAAACCCAAACCAAGCTGTTTACTACTTCGAATTAATGTTTTCTCGGTGTTAGCCTGTTTTCTCGTTTTATGCCTGTTTTGGGAAAAAATGGGTATAATTGTTGTCTAAACACTCCAAATTCATCCCGAACTCTTACAATTAGTCAAATGCATTCGATTGTCACACATTTTGACACTAGAAACACAAACAAAGCTGTTTACTGCTTCGAATTAATGTTTTCGCGGTTTTAGCCTGTTTTCTTGTTTTAAGCCTATTTTGGAACAAAATAGGTATAAGTGTTGTCTAAACACTCCAATTTAAACCCGGACTCTTATAATTAGTCAAACGCATTAGATTGTTGCATATTTTCACTCTAGAAACAGTAACATAGCTGTTTACTGCTTTAAATCAATGTTTTCTCAGTTTTATCCTGTTTTGGGACAAAATGGGTATAATTGTTGACTAAACACTCCAAATTCCTCCCGAACTCTTACAATTAGTTAACTGCACTGGATTGTCACACATTTTGACACTAAAAACCCAAACCAAGCTGTTTACTACTTCGAATTAATGTTTTCTCGGTGTTAGCCTGTTTTCTCGTTTTATGCCTGTTTTGGGAAAAAATGGGTATAATTGTTGTCTAAACACTCCAAATTCATCCCGAACTCTTACAATTAGTCAAATGCATTCGATTGTCACACATTTTGACACTAGAAACACAAACAAAGCTGTTTACTGCTTCGAATTAATGTTTTCGCGGTTTAGCCTGTTTTCTCGTTTTAAACCTATTTTGAAACAAAATAGGTATAAGTGTTGTCTAAACACTCCAATTTAAACCCGGACTCTTATAATTAGTCAAACGCATTAGATTGTTGCATATTTTCACTCTAGAAACAGTAACATAGCTGTTTACTGCTTTAAATCAATGTTTTGTCAGTTTTATCCTGTTTTGGGACAAAATGGGTATAATTGTTGACTAAACACTCCAAATTCCTCCCGAACTCTTACAATTAGTTAACTGCACTGGATTGTCACACATTTTGACACTAAAAACCCAAACCAAGCTGTTTACTACTTCGAATTAATGTTTTCTCGGTGTTAGCCTGTTTTCTCGTTTTATGCCTGTTTTGGAACAAAATAGGTATAAGTGTTGTCTAAACACTCCAAATTCATCCTGAACTCTTACAATTAGTCAAATGCATTCGATTGTCACACATTTTGACACTATAAACACAAACAAAGATGTTTACTGCTTCGAATTAATGTTTTCGCGGTTTTAGCCTGTTTTCTCGTTTTAAGCCTATTTTGGAACAAAATAGGTATAAGTGTTGTCTAAACACTCCAATTTAAAACCGGACTCTTATAATTAGTCAAATGCATTAGATTGTTGCATATTTTCACTCTAGAAAGAGTAACATAGCTGTTTACTGCTTTAAATCAATGTTTTCTCAGTTTTATCCTGTTTTGGGACAAAATGGGTATAATTGTTGACTAAACACTCCAAATTCCTCCCGAACTCTTACAATTAGTTAACTGCACTGGATTGTCACACATTTTGACACTAAAAACCCAAACCAAGCTGTTTACTACTTCGAATTAATGTTTTCTCGGTGTTAGCCGCGAGAAATTCCAGCTAGCATAGTAAGATTGGGGTATTGTTATCCTTCCTATTCCGTACCACATGCAGCCGCGACATGCAACCCATGTTCGTGTGTTTTTAGGGTTGGTTACAAAGAGCTTGGAGGTTATTGGGCTCGCTACCCTGGCCGAAGCTATCTACACGATGATGTGGCTCTAAGTGAAGTCCGGTTACATGCCTTTGTGGTTGTAATGCGGTAGTTCAAAGGGGTGTTAAGGAAAGGAAGCATTGGTCCATAAATTAAACTTGTTTAAAACTTCTTGTTTTTATTCAAGTTTGTGTTGTTGCATGTTGTTGCATGCATGTTGTTGATTGCTTATAAATTGTTTCCTTGCTTGCATGTTGTATGTTATTGGGGTTTGGGATTGGGGCTAATCTCTTTGCAGGAACCCTGAGCTCACTAAGTAATACTAGATTACTTATGATAATAATTTGTGTTGCAGGTAACCCTAGAGGGAACTAGAGGGCGTGGTGAACGATAGGAACCTGGAGTAGTTTTGTTTTGTGTGTATTGTAAAATACAAGTATGTTTTATTTTGAATCAAACTTTCGCACTAGGCCTTATCCAAAAACTCTAACATCTTTTGGTATCGGTTTTGTAATAAACTCTTTCCATCTAATAAAGTATTCGGATTTCTGTTAAACGGGCGAGTGGTACTGATATAGACTTTGTCCGAGTCGGCTCAACGCACGGCGTGTCTGTAGGGTTGTAAAGCCTTAAGGATGTGTCGTGTTGTCGGGAACCTCACCGATGGACTGGCCAAAGGGTCCTGATTTGTTCTTGCACCCGGCCGGATTGTTGGTGAACGTTTCCATAGTGGCGTCCCGGTGCCGTCTGCGGTCCGCCCGACCATACGGCGGTTCGGGGGCGTTACAGGTAGGAGTAGTGAACATTTTATAGAAACATTGGAAACAAGCATGTGGTGTAAAATGATAAGAAAACATGTGTCGTAGAAATACAAAAATAAAAAAGACTTGTAAATATATGTGGTCATAGTACAACATTGTACAAAAGTGAATATAAACTCATACAATTTTGTGGTAGAAGTACAATGCTACAATAGTGAATATGTACTCCATTTGCTTCTTGTTGTCTTTTGGTGTCACGAGTATGAGATGAATCCATTGCCTTTTGTTGTCTTTTGGTGTCACGGGTATGAGATGGAATCCATTGCCTCTTGTTGTCTTTTCGTGTCACGGATATGAGATGAGTCCACATATTTGCTTCTTCATGTCTTTTGTTGTCATGGGTTTAGGATTTGCTTCTTGTTCGGCCTGCATGACAATGATAAACCACTAATCGATTATAAACTGAAACCAACTAATACAACATCCCAATTATCAATGATAAACAAGTAACCGATTAATAAACCATCGAAATATGAAACAAAAACACAAACAAACTGAAACAAGAAACCATTCAATTACAGAAACTTAAACAACTTAATTAGCTTGTCCGACTACAAAAAACAACAACAAGCCATTCGAATAAGTTATCACTGAATATTTGAAACACTAAAAACACAAACATAGTTAATAAAACACTACATTCGTTAACATTTAACCTGATGACATCATGTCATCAATTAGCTTGTCCTTAAGAGATTTCTCGGATTCAGTTAGTGAATCCTTTTTAGCAATCAGGTTTTCAAGCATAACATGCTTGATATGCTCCTTCTTCATAGCAAACTCCTTCTCTTTCAATTCGAAGTCCTTCTGCTTCATCTCATAAATCCTCGACACACGCTCCAACTGAAACTCCAAGTAAGCTTTTCCATCTGCCTCCACATCAATCGGTTGGGTGTTAGAGCTTTTTTTGGACTTCCCCTTGGCAGCCTTAACACCAGGAGGACGAGGTAATGGTTCATCCACATCAATCAGATGGTGTGCATCCTGTTCAGACCCATCAATACTCACTCTTCCCCTTTTCACTCCATTAGCTTCAATAGTGGTGGAGGCACACCATTTTTGATCGTATCTTAAGTCTCGCCATGCATGCTCCAAGGTAAACTTCTGTCCATGATCAGTAAAGTATATCTGATGTGCTAACTTCATCACATCATCTTCATTCTGTCCACTAGACTTCTCCCTAGTCGCAGTCTCGTAACAACCAACAAACTTGCACACCAAGTCGTTTATCCTCCCCCACCTCTGCTTACAGTGACTCGCCTCTCCCTTTGGTCGACCAACAGCATTCGGACAGGAGTGAAAGTAATCGGCAATCCTCCCCCAAAAGGCTCCACGTCTTTGCTCGTTGGAAGTAATCGGATCCTTGTTAGTGTTGAGCCAAGCGCTTACCAACATGATATCATCTGTTGGTAACCATGCTTTCCTTGACTTGCGGTTTTCTTGAGGGGATGGAGGTTCAGATGGAATTTCAGAACATGGACTATCAAGAGGAGTGTATTCAAGGTTTTGGTTATCAAGTTGACTGTGTAACAGGTTCATATAACTAGAGGAGGGACAATATGGATTCATGGAGTCATCTGAATCCATATCCGTGAGAAAGAACAAGTGTTTGTGTTAAAAGGACGATTAAAGAGATTGCTAAAGGGTTTTGTATTTTTACTATGAAGAGGAAGTCTTCTAATTTATAAGCTTTAGGTGTAATTTACTTTTTCAACTACTTGAATTTTGAAATTAAGTTTTTACCTAACACAAAGCATCAAGTACGACCACCAAAGCAACAAGTAGTAAGCGTATTAACTAACACAAAGCAACAAGTAGTAAGCGTATTAACTAACACAAAGCAACAAGTAGTAAGCGTATTAATCACAACCACCAAACAAAAGCAACGACATCAATCACTCACTCGACTCATACCTAAACTAACACCAAATAAATTAAGAAAGATAAGGATAATAAATTACCTTCATTGATGGCCGACTCATCTAGTAAACTTCAATCACACACTCGACTCATCTAGCTTTCTTTTTGCTGTTAAAGAATGAATAAAAAATAGAAAATAGTTAGAACCAGGATAACAAATATGACTACTTAACTAAAATAACATAGTTAACAAATAAAGATATAGAACTAACAAACAAATATGACTGACTCGACTAATACCCTAAACTAACAACGTATTTATCACAACCAACTAACAAAAGCTTTAACATAAATGAAGAAAGGAGAGGATGATAATTTACCTTCCTTCATGGCCGAACAGCTAGCACAGTCTACACTCATCAATCCATCAATCCATGTTTGTCCATTTAACCTCAAATCAAAAGATAGACGTAGATCATAATCAAGCCCAGATTCGAAGTACAATTAATCAGTCATGGTCAAATGGATCAATTTGGAACACATGCACACCAAGAACCCTAATTTTTCAACAAACATCAAATAACCCTAATTTGTGATCCAAAATCAAAGAACCCTAATCATGAAACAATTTGCGATTCATACAATTTCAATTCATAAACTTACCTTGTGATTCCAATTGATTCAATCTCTCTTCCGATTTATTCGACTCCAAATTCAAACCGCATCCATCTCCATGGGAAAGCTCGATTCTTCTTTCGCGATTGGCTTCCAAATCGCCTTCGCTACTAATCGCTTCTCTCCATTCCCTTCGAATCCAAACCCTTCCTCTGATTCCAGGTCCTTCGATTCGAAACCTTCAAGCTTCTGATTCCAAATTCTTTTCACGTTTTGGGGATTCAATCGCAACCAAAAGAGAGAGAGAGAGAGAGAGAGAGAGAGAGAGAGAGGAAAAAAAGAAAAAATCGAGCTTTCCCAATTTTTTTATCTCTTTTGTATTTTTCTTTCGCCCAACAAAATTCCGACATGTAGCGCCCCTTAAACCAAGTTTCAGTATCTTATATAAGGGGAGATCTTACATTTTTTCTTCATTTCTGATTAATTTTTTTTCAACAAATCTCTAACATCCCCTCTATGAACCCCCCAATGGAGAAGATCTTCAACAAAATCCTGCCAATCCATTGGATCCCCTATCCTCTAGCATATTCATATGATTGTATCGTAGACCTACATGCATCACAGAGATGAAAAGCCTCTGAAAATAGCTCATAAATTTATCTCGACTAAACATCCAGCACCATTTGTTTAATTCAAGATCAAAATGTGGAATATAAGTTCCCATGTTGTGAAGTTTCTTAGCATATTTCTTATTCCATTTCACCTTTTTTCTCTTTGAAGAACATGCACGTGGCCGTATATACATGCAGTGCTAATAATGTATGCTTTATCATGTAGTCCATTGAATGGTGCGCTAGGAAAACACCCTTATTGGTGGTTAAATATAATAGAAAAAAGAAAAAAATGGCACTTACACATAGTGGCTTCAGATATAGAGTTGAATATTAGTACCTAATGAAGAAAGATATATAGCAGTAGGGCAAATTTACAGCTCCAAATCCTGATAAGACAGCCATTAAGGTCACACCAATGACCCCAATTCTACTGACCAGCTGAGGCATGGTGAAAAAACATTCCAAATAAATAGGATATTAAGTCAACAAGTTCAATAGACAACAAATTTAACTATCTAGACCACAGAAATGGGAATTTTTGGATGCAGAAGCTAGTATCGATCAGAAGTAGACAAAAAAAGAATAATGAGTCGGTCATTTTGAGCATTTTTCTGAAGGTATTTTGAAGTAAGGTAACGCTATAGCCTCTAGCTCTCACTATCGTTTCATGGCAGACAACATACCCTCTAATGTAGACATTTAAAATTCAGGACTATCTATAAAATTTGGGGCGTATAATAGATAAATATGCCACATAGGCACATAATTGCTACTGGCACTAATTACAATAACACAGACAGTCAGCCATCTAAATCGGTTTGATGTCAACTAATGGATGTTATAAATTCTGTCTCAAAGATATCAAAACAGAAGCATAGTAGTATATACCATCTACAAGGATTATCCCATGGCCAACAAGACTGGCCGATAATAATAACATGGTCATTCTATAATGCCATATTCATCTATAACAAATTAGGTGTAACACTGGTACCAAGCTTAGTTCTAAGAGTTTATTATAATAACATTGGTTATAAGTAAGCATTCAGAAGTTCAAACGCAAGGTATAAATGACCTTGGCAACAAAAAAATGAGTAGCAACTAGCCACATAACATGCAGTGCTGGAACAAGAGGAAAGATTACAGTAGTTTCAAATAGATACCTTTATCTGTTGAAGGCATAGGAAAATGAACTCCCATACGCCAGAATGCATAAAGGAATGCAGACAAGAATAAGAAAGCCCCAGCAGAGGCACGCTCTCTTCTTACACCTGAAATATTATTCTAAGTTGATAAATTACAGACAGTCCACAGAAAATGCTGCAACATGTGGCAGCAAACTGGTAGTGTAGGATTTAATCAGGAGTAGAACCATGAATACAACAGTTGTTAAGGCAATAAAGTAATGCTTTCTCAAGTCTAGCTATCTCCATCAAATTGAACTCTTGAGTGTTTGTAAAAGAAGCAGCAACAGCAAAGCCAAAATTAAGTCTCACGATTATCGTATGGAGCGAAAGATTGTTAATACATAGCTGTAAACAAGTTTTGTATAAAGAAATACCAGTTGGGTAGCATTTCCAGGCCCGGCCCGTCCATAAGGCAAGTGAAGCATTCGCTTTAGGCCACATCTTAAAATCAAAATAATAAGCCTACATTTTAAAAGTTTTCAATGGTCTACTGGCAATTATACAGACGTGGAGAACTTCAACATCACACAGGTTCGATTCCCATGAGTGTTTGGGTCATTAATCATTTTGTTTTATTTTTTTTCCTTTATTTTATACAACATTGTCTCTTAGTGACCGTTCTTATATTTTTCTCTTCTCCATTTTTTTGTTAATCACATTTTTTATCTTTAATTTTTATTTAGAAATGATGATAACTGAAAGAAAAAAAATGATGATAACAAAAACACTAATTAATATTGTTGACAACAAAATGGAAACCGATAGCAAAAATGTAAAACTATTTAAACTAATATTATATGTACTCGAACTAGTTAAACTTTTTACTAAAATAATATATAATAAAATAGAAAATAATTTTAAAAATCTAATATATATTTAAAATTATAAAATCATCTTATTATAAAATATGTTTTAGGTCACATAAGTTCTAGGACCGACCCTGAGCATTTCTATAGTAAAAATGGTTTCAGAAACTCCTAAAAAATTGCAACGACTTTTTTAGAGCTTCTTCTGTTGTTCGATTCTATTCGAATTTCATCATTTATGAAACAATTAAAAAAAAATATGACTTCATTAAAATAAAAGTAATAGAAAAAAGGTATTTAAGAATACCTCACTTGTTAAGATTAGGGTTTATTTTTAGTTTAAACTCTAACCAAACTCATCATCATCTCCACCATCACCATCACCAAATGACTCTACTCGAACTCGCATAGAGGAAGGCGTTGTTATACACCAACCAACCATTGAGCTGTAGAGTTGAGTCACACATAACTTTCAACACTAGAGTAATTATATAAACGAAATATTTTGTTTTTCTCGTTGTTTACAGGTTTTGTCTTCTAGTGTAATGTTAGTGTGATGATAAATTGACAACTATTTAAAAAAAAAAAAAAATATATATATATATATATATATATTTGACGACTATTAAACTCTTTTTACAAAATGGTTTTTTTCTTTGTTTGATTGACTTGATTTCACTTTTCGACATTATACAAAAGGCAAGTGAGCAAAACTTTCTGCGAATCCATTCGAGAAGGGGGTTGTTGATCAAGATTGTTGATCTCTCCGTATCATTGATTATTTAACAGAAGATTGTTGATCTCTTCTGTTTAAGATGTATGTTTTTTTTATTAAAACCAAAAAAAAAAAAAAGATATATATGTTTTTATTGCTCTGCTTTTCAATGATTTCACTATTGAATATGAGACCAAGTAGGCCCATTTACTTAATTAAAAAAAAAACAAAAAAAAACCCAGGGATCAATATTCAATACTAACTAAAATGTGGATTATACTGATTTATCGGTGAAAAAAAGACCAAAACGTAACATCCGGTTAACCGGAATGGGATCCATTTGATTTGCCACAGAAATTAGAAAATTGATTCCAGTGCTCATCGAGAATGGAGACGAAGGAGATAGAGAAGCTGTGCCAGAGGTGCAAACAAAGCTACTCAGATTCTTCAAACGACGCTTCCTCTTGCCGTTTTCATCCTTCCTTCTTCGTTTGTCGTCGCCACGATGACCAGAAAAGGTGATTTCCTAAAATCTGTTTACAATCCTAAACAACAGCTTGATCCCCTACCCTATACAGATTTATGAAATGGGTTTTTGAAAAGCAATCAAATTAGCATGTATTAATTTGTGTATCCAAGGTTCTGGATCTGTTAGCTAATTTAGTGGATTCTGGTAAATTCGTTGTAGCCAATAATGGTGAAGTGAGAGCTGATCATTATCTCAGTCAGTTTAATGGCTTTTTTGTTGCATCATCAGGGTCAAAAAGTTCATGTTTTTCTTGAAACTAGCTCTTAAGCCTTCTTTGCAGATACTTAGCTACTGTTGTTGCATTTGCCTTACCCATTTAATAATACTCTTTCAATCAAGTTTGTTTACCAATTCCTGATCTGCTCTAGTATTATTAGTTTCAAGTTTAAATGAGATAGTCTGAGCTTTTGGCATAATCATGAAGCTTTATAATGATTGTAATCTCTCTTAATTGCCTAGAATACTTCCAAGGACTGGAGGTGCCTAGTGGCTTACATTTTTTTTTGGGAAATCAAGATATTGTTTATCCTAAGGTTAACGGAACTAGTAAAGAGCGGGTGAAGATAAATCTTAGAGGATATTATCTGATTCTCTGTTCCTTATTGATCTTTATTAGTCTGGTTCTCTTCTCCTTGGTCTTTTGTTATTTACTTACATCCTCGGTTTTTGGTGTTCTCTGTCCCACGCGTTTTAGTACCCCCCCCCCCCCCCCCCCACATAGCAAAAGCTAACTATCGTTTTGATGAGCTCTTATTGTGATGTGCAGCAAATGAGTTTATTCCTGATGTTCATCCTTCTTAGTTTTGGCATTCATATTCTCGCTGCTTCCTGAGATTCGTTATTTCATGTCTATTTTATAAGGTGAACTAACTGATTATATATTCATTCACAACCATGGCTCCTCCGTGGAGAATCCGACTAGAGTATGATGCATCTGTTTGATTACTTTTGTATTTTTACCAAGAGTTTTAGACAAACTAAAACTTGTTTTTTGTCAATAAATGAAGGTATTATGAATTGAAACCAGAAGATCCACCATATGCAGCCAAGTTCTACGACTGTTGCGGAGCAGAGGATCCTAATGCACCAGGTTGTGTCACCAGTCCTCACATTTCATATGATGACTAATACATATATAAATGAGCTCTCACGACCCTTTTTTCCTTGAAACATTTTGTAAAAAATCTCACATTTCTTAGTGTTCTTGTAAAACAAAAGACTTAGCTTGTGATCTTGCTGCTGGGTACTGTTTTGAGACACTTCTTGAGTTTTGCACATGGGCTACAGCGTAAATTGTTTTATTGCATCTTAGGTGGGTTTTGTGAATTGGGGTGTCTGAACCTTTTGACGTGAGAATTTTCGCGAGGGATTTGGACGATTACAGTGTATTTGGTTGTTCGTACACTTGTAATCTTGTTTTCAGTGAATGCTTGTAAAAGAGAGTGAAATTATGAATTGGTCTGATAGTTTTTTTTAACTCGATTAATCTGATCACTATTGTTTTTTCAATGAATACATTTTATTTAGTTAACACTAAAAATTAAAATATAAATGTCTTGTCTTCTAAGGAAAATACCAAAATCACAAGACAAAAAATTCTACTTGCAAATATCAAATATCAAACATAGTTTGATAATAGAGGTAGTTTTGAACCTCTATTTGTCTATTACTTTATGTGTGACTTGATAAATAAAAACTTGTGGTTTTTACGAGAGTTTAAATTAAAAAATACATGTCAAATTTTATTGATGTGAATATTTGGATTTGGACCGCAAGTCTTTTTGTAAGTTAGAGTTTGATCTTATGCGTCTCATTTGACAACACAAGTTATATCATATGACACCTTTTTAACTTGCTATTGCACTTTACGACACTTTCTTTTTACATCGGGTAAATAGTGTTGTTTTAGTTTCAAAAAGTACACCATATAGTACTTTGTCTTAGAATACGGACACAATATTCAATGTTGTTCTAGTTTCATCAATTTATTAAGATATATTATAATTTTTTGCGGTTTTTAACCATGATATAAGAAGTGTTTTAGTGTTTTTTAATATATTTTTAGGTTCTTTATGAATCTTAACAGATTTTTTATGATTTTGGCATAGATGAAACAAAGTGGAGAAATTTGGAACGTTTTGGAGCATTGAACCGAAGAAAATCAACTTGAAAACAATCAAGAGTGATGGTGTAGATCGACACCACCCTTGGTGTCGGTCGATACCCCGTTTAGCCGACACAACAAGGCCTAAGTTTGAAAATTTACAAAGTGGTCCCGAAGTTTTCCTAATTGCAACATTAATTTCTGAATGTGTTTTAGAACATACATATACGTTTTTTTAGGTTTTAGAAATCCTTAAGTTTTATTTTTCTGCAATCTTTGAGAGAGATATTAAGAGCTATTGAGAGAGACGAATCTGAACTCATCTGTAGATAGAAGATTTCTAAACTCCTTATTTAATCTATAATTTTAATTGCATATTATTTAGAATGTTTTGTTATTTATTGAATATGTCTGAGTAGTTTGCTTATTAGGTTCAGGGTTTTCATAGAGTTTTTATGATTTATTAGATCTGTTGATTTATTAGGATTCTTATTCTTCTGTGATTTTCATCTTTGGTTGTTATTCATATTAATTCTTGATTGATCATTGGTCACCTAGAATCAATATTCTAGGAAAATAAATTGATATGAGAATATAATTGATTTTCCTGATAAAACATTTGATGGGCAAAATAACTTTTTACAAATATATTTGATTTAGTAATTTTGGGAACAAACTAAACTTGTTTTCAAAGCTGGTTTTTAACTTGAATTTTATAAAGAGATTTGAATTTTCGAGTTTTAAACTTAGATAATATTTGCAGTGGGAACTGATTTATTTTATAATAAGGTTTAGAGTTCTAGATCTGATTTTATTTGATTGAATCATAATTTATTTGTTGATTTGATATTCTATAAGTTTTTGATTCCCTAGACCTAGCTTTTTAATGCCTTGAATTTACAACCCTTCAATTTAATATTTTTGCATTGTTATTCTTAATTTAAACCAATCTGTGTAACATAATCATAAAACCCTAAAATCTATTGTGTAAACAAGAGTTTTTATGGAATTCAACCCCTAAATACTACAGTGATGTCTTGATTTGAGAGAATAGGTTTATGGTAATATTTGAGCTATCACATCACACGCCACAAGTATAGAGAATTTCTAAATTTAATTATATAGAGGTGTATGTCCAAATAATCAATGTGTCGAGTACGTGTCATCGTGCATTTTAATTAAGGGGAATTTTTCTTTTAAAAAAAATACTAAAAGGTGTCATGAGATGCAATAAAAACTCAAAAATGTGTCATATATGATAACTAGATAACAACCGGAACTCTATGCGGGATAAATCCAATAAAAGAAAACTATTATAAGTAAAATTATTATCTAAATCTTTTATTTATTTATTTAAAGCTGTAATTTTTCGTGTAAAAGATATGTTTCACCTGTGAAATCTTTGAATGTGTAAGAGGTTTTATGGTAGAGAAAATATTGATAAAATGTTACTATCTATTGCAACATGTCGTTTGTGTGGTTTAAAAATCATGTTCATATTTTCTTATATTTTATTTTGTAATCATAACAATTTTGCATGTTTTTTATGTAACCATAACAATATATACTAAATTACTCGGTAGTTTAATTATTTAATTTTATTATATGTTAGTAACAATCAAATTCTAAACTAAATTTTCAGAAGATAATCTAATTTATTGATTAATATTTTTGATTAGGCTATTTAAATCTTTTGAGTTAGTTGGCTTATTAATATTTTCTATAAATCACAAATTATTACCAAAAAAACCATTATGAAAAAATTAATGAAATTTCAAAATCAATGTATTTGCGTAAGAATACAATTCACCCGTGAAATATGTGAATGTGGTAAAGAAAATATTTATAAAATGTTACAATTATGGCAATATATATTTTGTGTGTTTTAAAAATCAAATTTATATTTATGATTTATCGAGTAATATTACCCAAAAATAATGTTAATATTACTATATATAGTTAATATTAAACAAATAATGATAAGAGAAATTACAAAACATAATAAGTGAAGAAATAAGTAAACAGAAACTTACCCAAAAAAGAAAAGAAAATTAGTAGTATATTAATCTAAAATCAATTATATCTCATAATGGTTTCATTCATACTAACTAAAGTTAAGGGTTTTGTGCAAAAAAAAAATCCTGCAAGTCAATCCTATGATCTCAAAAATCATCTGCAATATAACCCTCCCCTATATCGATGATGGGTCAGTTTAAAAATCATTCTGTATTGAAGACTTAAAAATGGCAACACATTGAACTGTATTTTTAATTAAAAATAAGAAAAAGTAAATTCTTTCTTTTTGTTCTTTGCATCTCTGAAACAATCAAAAGTCAAAACCCGTAATCCAAAACGAATTCTGAACTTGTTTTTTTTTCTCTATTTGAGATGAAAACGAAATACTCTTTCGTGGAGCACGACATTTCCGTTATTGGTGCTGTTCGTTTCATTGTCGCAAGCGGCAGCGGCAGCGGTAGCGTCTGCGGCTGCGGTAAACATTATCGCAGGTTGTTGTTCGTTTTGTTGCCGCTACCGCTGCCGCTGCCGCTGCCGCTACCGCATGAAATATGTTCGTTTTGCTATTGTTACCGCTGCCGCAGCCGCTATCGCTTCTTTTGTGTTCGTTTTATAGACGCTGCGGCAATTTTATATTTAATTCTTGTTTTAGTTTTATAAATTTGTATAATTATATTGATTGATTCGTTATTCTCTTCCAATCACCGTTCAAATTCATCATCATCATCACCATCATCATCACCTAACATCCATCTTCTAATCATCTGCAAAACCATATAAGAGTTGCCATAAATAAAGTGTGACCATATAAAAGTTTCCATAAATTTTGCATTAAAAACCATTTTAATCGTTCATAACACAACACATCAATGAAACCATTTAATCGTTCATAACACAACACATCAATGCAAAATAAAGTGTGACCAAAAACCATTTTAATCGTTCATAATCGTTCATAACATGCAAGTCATGATCTGCTTCATAAACACTACAAATCATCTAGGTTCCTTCTAGTCATAAGCTCCAAAAAACTGATCTTATCTTCAGCACTAGTATAGGCTATAAAACCCCGCTTGGTTGCTTCATCTGCTAGAAGATGTTGAACTGCTGCTTTGTAAAATGAAGACCACATCCTAATTCCAGGCAATCCATTGAGTGTCTCTACTACACTCTCAACACTAGATGCATGCTCACGCTCCAACATCTGTTCTGCTATTCTATTCTTCTTCTCAAGAGCTTCAGTCCGTTTTACAACTGCTTCAATAGCCATATCTTTCTCCCTACGCCTTTTTTTTGCTCTTGAACTTCCAACTTGAGTTTGTGTCTGGGTTTGTGTTTGAGTCTGTGTCTCTACCCTTGGCACTGACATATCTATGTCAACAGAATCAACTTCATCATCTTCATCTCCATCCACTGTAGAATTTAAACTAGCTTCTCCAGTTTGAGCGCTCCATCCTTCAGCTCCAGTTACTACTACCAAACGGAATTCGTTTTCATACATATCCATATTAGCAACCAGTTTGCTTCTATATTTTCTTGATGCAGGCCATTCCTATATAGCAAAAACAAAGGAGTGTAAGATACTGATCACATACAAAAAAATATGAAAACAAGAAACAGCCGTATATGTGAAAGGGATTTATAAAACCAGAGTTTATATAGAAGAATATACAAGTACCTCTATGCGTTGCTTCCACCAATCATCTGGCATATCCAACCTTCCCATATCATCAAACCGAACCTCAGGCCTATTATGAGTTAACGTTCTAAAGGTAGTGTATTTTTTCTTACATGAATCATACTTATTCTTAAAAGGGTTCCATTTCTTATATCCCCTCTTAAATGTCTCTTCGAACTTCATCATGATGTTATCTTTCCCCGTTTGATTCATTCCTGCACTTGTTCTATTTCCATTTTTTCTCTCATCCGCATAAAGTTTAAAGAATAACCGAGTTTCCTCATCGGTCCAAATCTAAAAAGATGCATAAAAAAAATCTGAAACCACAACCACTAAGATAAAAACTAAACACTAAGATAAAAACCAAAACACTTACTTCTTTAGACATCTTCTTTCTCAAAACACTTGAGCTGTAACCTGAAAAATCATCAAAAACCAAACAAACAAGTGTTAAACAAGTGTAAATACAACACGTTATACTGTTACTCCAGTAGGCAAGAGAATTATTAGAAGAATATACAAGTAATCATAAACACATGAAAATAAAAATTAAACAACAGATCATTGCATAGAAGAAACGGGTTCGTATAAAAGCAAATCATTAACAAGGGACTGAAAGTGTTTGTTTATTCAAAAAGCCAGAACCATTTACGTACACATCAGCCATTGCCAATAACATTAACAAAGGACTTAAGTTAAGGTACAACATTTCACAATCTAAACTAAAGCCACAAAAGTAAAGCTTTATGCTGAGGGACACACAACACAAGACTCGTTTACATCAAAACCAAACACTCGTTTATATAACAAAGAAGAGAGAACGAGACTTGAGCACTTGTATTTGAACCTATAAACCAAAGCAACCATCAATTTGATAACCTTTCATCTGAATAATTCTACTGTTAAAGTGCTAAGAATTCAAAAAGAAAAAAACAAATTTGCTCACAAACAAACACTGAGAGATCAAGACAAGACCAAAATAAACGAATTATTCAAATGTTCAAAAACCCATAATTCCAAAACCAGTTTTGTAACGAGTGAGCCGAGAGATAGAGAGATGGGGATAGAGAGAGAGAGAGAGAGTGAAGATAGAAATTGTACCTTTGGACTGAAATAGAGAAGAGAGAAGAGGATGAAATAGAGAAGTTGTTCACCAAGCTTTGGATTTGTATAGTAATTACCCAGAGAGATGGAGATGACGAAGCTTAGAGAAGAAGAAGAACCATGGTGGCGACGGAGAAGACGAGATAAGAGAGTTAATTTAGGGTTAGTTGTTTTGTAATTTTTTGAAGAAAACAAGGGTATATTTGTTATTTACTTCATATAACGCAACTTTTCGTCTCTGACGTTGAATTCAATCCGCGTCCAAAAAAATTAATCGCAGAACGCTGCGTCTGCCGCTGCGTCATGCCGCAACTATCGGCGGCGACCAAACGAACAGCTAAACTTGTGTCTGCCGCAGCCGCAACTACTTGCGGCGATCAAACGAACAGCCCCATTGTCTCCGATTTAATTGCTTCCACGATCATAGAGAAAACGGTGGATTTTGTGCTCGGGTTGCAGGTTCTTACAATTTATGACTGTCTTAGCCAATATTTCATCTTATCTCAATTTCAATTGTTCGATTGTAATTTGGATTGACTGAATCTGGAAATCTAGGTTTCTCTGTTCTTATTGTTCTTTTGGTCTTCTTCGTAGATCTTTTGGAATTCTGAAGATAAGAGGCAAAGTCGCACTCTCTAGTCTTTAAGGTTTCTACGGTTAATGGAATTGGGATGAAAGTTTGGAAATTTATGGTTTCTTTGTGTTAAAAATTTAATTAGTGTAAAAGAAAGAGAGTAAATGTAGGAGTTTAAACCACGAGGTGGTAAGCTAGTGGTTCGATTGTTGGTCTAAGTTATGGATCGATTCTTCCTAAGCGTAGAATTGCTAGCTTTATTCCTTTGGCTACATGGGTATGAACTCATTGCTTACGGCCCATTTGCAAATCTGGGGGATCCTATCTATGGGATATCCTCTCCCCAGGAATATCAGACCCCATAGGTCTGAAGATTTACCTTGAGTTATAAAAAAAAATGCTTTTGATTTTCATATTATGTTTTTCTTACGTACCACTGTGATTTTGTAATCTTTATGTTTAGAAAATCTAATGAGAATGAACTAATTTGCTTATTTTTTCTTGTTGCTCTTGGTGAGGTTCTTATGATCGGATTTAAATCAATTAAGCTACCACTTGTAATTGACTTCAAACTCAACATATGTTCTTTCGTTTTAAAACAGTTTGTTGCTTCTTTTATTAAAACACTTTTAATATATAAAAAAAAAGATAGGTTCAGAATTTGTACTGGAACAGGGAATCTATTTTGATTTAGTATAGGTTTTTCAAATAGAATGTTTAATTGTTGCATAGGTGCAAACGAAGAAGAGAAACAAGTAATTTCTTTTCTACAGGTTTTTCAAATAGAATAATTTGTCGTGAAAAAAAAAAAGAGTGCTTGATGTTGATTGTTGCAGAGATACAAAGGAAGAAGAGAAAGAAAGAATTTCTTTTTTTTTTCTTTTTTTTTAATTAAAAAATTACAGTTCAATGTGTTGTTATTTTTAAGTCCTTAAAACAACATGATTTTTAAACTGACACGTTATCGATATAGGGGAGGGTTTTTTTTTTTTTTGTACAATCGATTGGTTCAGTATCCTTCGGGCCCTACATCTACCGAGGCGGGGTCCAGGCCATGTAATATGGTGCCTTCCCAAAAAGAATCAAACCCAACACTTCCGCCTAGTAGATTTACTACTAAGCTAACACTATGTTGTAATAGGGGAGGGTTATTGTAATGATCCAACCCTAAATTTCCAGACCGATTTAAACCTTGTCTGTTTTTAACTTAGGACTAGTCAATTTTACATTCGTTCATTCAACAACATGCGCATTCGGTTAAGCAAGACAGGCCATAAATAAGCATAAACGTGCATTCAAATCCAAGTTGAGGTTCTAGTACAACGAAAGTCATGCTAATGTTAATACATCGTTTTAAAATACTAAACCAGAAATAAAACTATCCAAAACCACCATTCTCTCCTTTCCTTGCCTTCGTCACGTGAGCTGGTCAGCCACTTAAGTTTATATACTCGGACATTTCTTTTCCTGCATCCAAAAAGGATGTGTAAGCAAACGAATTTTCTTAGTGGAGCGGTCATCCCGTCTCACTAGGCTAAGTTCAATAATCTCAATCTGACATAAGGTCTATTTAAATCAAGTCATGCAAGTCAAATAAACTCATAGGATAGTTGTCCAAATAACTTAGACCAACCATCAAATTATTGTAATAAAAACAACTAACCATAACAAGCAAGCAAACAAGATTAAACGACCCGTGGTTCAAAGAAATCAACCATAGAAGTCGGCCACAGTCACACACTCATATTTGGTTTTAGACCCTTGGTGCTAATTCTCGGCTATCTCTCGTCCCACTCGTTCAATCCCTAACCCGATCCCGTGACACTACACAGACACATCGACCATCGTTACCATCCTATGATATACCGTTAATACTATCGATAGACTAGGGTTGGATTATTACTTAGCGATCTCTATCGACTATGACTCTCGGATTCTCGACCACAACTCTTAGGAAACTCGTCTAAGACTCGATGGATCTTGATCTCTCTAGCGGCGGCTCAAGGATTTCTAGTGTGGTGCTCTCTCAAGAGCCTTAGGGTTCTCTCTATTTATATTTAGTCGACTAAACCGCCTTAGACTCCCAAAATGATAAGCCTTATCACGCCTTAAACCCCTTTTCTTTCGCAACTATCTTGATCCCACATTGCTTTTCCCGCGAGTTTCCATTTCTCTTGATTTTCCATATTCGTGAGTCGGTCTAATCCTTTGCAAGGTTTCTCGAGTTCTGGGCCGTCCATTCGCCACCGATGGACTAGGGTTGGATTGTTACTTACCGATCTCTATCGACTATGACTCGGATTCTTGACCACACCTTTTAGGAAACTCGTCTAACACTCGATGGATCTTTATCTCTCTAGCGGCAGCTCAAGGATTTCTAGTGCGGTGCTCTCTATTTATATAGAGTCGACTAAACCGCCTTCGACTCCCAAAATGATAAGCTTTATCACTCCCTAAGTCCCTTTTCTTTCGCGACTATCCTTATCCCACACAGATTGCCTTTCCCGTGAGTTTCCATATCTGTGAGTCGGTTTAATCCTTCGCAAGGTTTTCCGAGTTCTGGGCCATCCATCGGCCCATTGTCACAATCGCATTACCGTTGGCCTATCGGATAGGTCCATCGCTTATCAATAATGACCGTACCATCCGACAGTCCATGGTTCCGATAGTCCTTATCTGAATCCCTCTTCATTGTCCACTATCACTGGTCACTTCACTATTTCTATTTCCCACTCGACCAGTAATTTCCATTTTTAGAATGATAACTTTCCTTCGAATCCCCTTTCTGATTCCTACTTGGTACATACGGATTCCCATAGGCTAATGAATTCATCGTCAGTAGCTGACAGAACCATCATCAATCGCTGACGGAACCATGGTCAGTTGCTGATGGAACCATCGTCTGTCGCTGACGGTAGCAACGTTTGCTGCTGACCATATTACCGGTCACTGCGAACGTAGGGCTATCGTACCCATTACCATAGTCGCTAACTTACCGCTATCATAGCCGCTAACGTACCGCTATCGTGGCCACTAACGTACTGCTATCGTAGCCGCTAACGTACCGATACCGTAGCCACTAATGTATCGCGAACGTACCGCTACCCTAGTTGCTAATGTACCGCGTACCGCTTTTGGACCGCCGCATGTACCACGTGTGTAGCGAGTCCGCTGATCTGATCCCGGTATTTGTAGTAGCACCCATGATTATTGGAGGCGGTCATTACATTTACAATTTTTGGAACCGATGACTTTTGAGATTATAATATTGATTTACAATTTTTTGATATAAATGGTTTTCTTGTAGATAAATAATATTTGGAGGGTTTTTTTTTGCACAAAAAGCTAAAGTTAATGATACATATTTTAGGGGGCGAGCTACAATGTAAACAAAGATATACAGTTACTATCAAGAGATTATTTCGATTTCTTTGGGTATTTCCACAACTGTGAATCTGCTTATCAAAGTCCCCTACTATTTTCTTGTAGATAGTAGGGATATGTTGTCGTTCATCACACAGCAGCAGTACACCAGCTTTTTTACGATCAGAAATAAACATATGAAGAATTGAAGATTAACGAGGCTGTTGAGTGTCCAAATAAACTTTTTAATGTGAATCTGTAAAACAAAATATATATATCACCATCCGAAATGTCGTTGGTAAACTTATCTAGACTTAAGACCTCACATTGTGCACATGTGGATCTGAGTGGTAGCTATATTGCCTGTATTTGCTCCAAATTTGTCCAATATTGAAAGTTCTGAAATATTTGTATATAAGTATCTAAACCCATTGTTGATTAAACGAATTGTTTTTTATTTTTTCTATCAAAATTAAATACCCAAACAAAAAGTAAACTAATTTTAAAAAATGTGGTTATCCTACTATAAATATGAAACTAACCTTAAAATGTGTAAAAATTACATTCAATTGCCATTAGAAAAACTCAATTAAGCTTAGTAAATTAAAAAAATAAAGATAGTGAATTAAAAAAATAAAAAAACACTAACAGATCAAATATAAAAAAAAATCTAGAAAAAAAAATATTTTCTCTCTCTCAAAAATTATGGACGAAAATTACTAAATATATATTTTTAAAATATAAACCAATCAGAATTTCAAAAACTAAGATTTTATATCCAAGTACACAATATAATTATTTTTAATAACTAAATTTCAAAGATTTTGTTAAGATTTCAAATTATGATTCTCTTATCATCTTTATTTTCTGTTATTTACAAATTGTTTGAAATTTTCATATAATTCTTATGATTAGTAAAATGCAGAATTTTTTCTGCATATGTTGTGATTTGAATTTTTTTAAACGAAGATATATTACTCAATCTAAAAAAATGTATGTTTTAATTTCCACATTGGCGGGTTGGTAAATATAAATTTATATAGATGATAAATTAATAATTTTTATTTATTCATAATTATAATATTAAAATTACTACTTCATATTTCACAAAATAATGATGCAAATATAACCAACAAACAATATAAAATTGTAATATACATCAAAAAATAAAATACTATAATATTCTAAAATAATTAGCATTCAAAAAGACTAATCGAATTACAGAAAAATTAAAATAAATATTATCTCAAATAAAATAATTTAAAAAAAATATATTAATCTTAAATTTATTATTATATTAAAAAAAAATTTAAATGTTGATCCGTACTTAAAGCAAGAGATATCTTCTAGTTATGTTAATAAATTAGCTGTGTTTTTAAGTTTAAACTGATAAGTTTAGCAGATCTCATTAAGAGAGAAGAAATCAGAATGATTGATAAAGAGAGCACATGAAGTCCACATGACATAACCCCAAAGATCTCAACTCCGTTGTCTTAATTTAGATCATTAGAGAGATTTATTCTCCACCTCCATTATTAAATAAAGCCAACTTGTTTGGTCTACTTCACACTCACAGCTTTTATTATTCTCCCTTGTCCCTTAATAATAAGAAAAAGAAAAAGAAAAAAAAAAAAGCGGTGAGAAAAAGAAAGAAGAGAGAGGGTGACCACTATGGAGACAGCGCAACCCATTACTCATTATTGGTTTTCTCCTACCATTCTTTTGCTAAAGTTCAAGTCTTTGTGTAAGTTTCTCAGAAGAAGAACCAAATCGAAAATTGAAGACTTTGCGCTGTTGTCTTGAAGACCTAAGTCGATCTGACTTCTCTTTTTTTTTTCTTTTTTTTTTTTTTTCTCTTGTAGCAATGCTGAGAATTTAGCTGCATTCACTCTTTCTTCTGTCAGTTCAATTCAATCTCTCCTCTTTTCTTACAACAATGGCATCTAGAACCAAGTAAGTACTTTTACCCTTTCTTACACATCTTGTTTTTAATACAATTGGATCTGAGATGATCTCTAGTAGATGCAAATGATCTGTGAATTGACAATTGGATCTGTTTCTTTTTGTGCTGAAGATTTTAAAACCTAAATTGGTTTAGTCTAGTAAATGTTGTGATTTTGGGAACTTAGATGAATTTAGTGAGGTGAAATTTGTTGTGACTTTGGGAACTTGCTATAATAATCTTGTTTTGGTAAAAATGTAAGAAGATCCATCCATAAATTTTGAAAACATTTCATTGATATTAAATGTTACATTGTATTATTGGTCATGCTTACTGCAGAACTGGGTTGATGGAGACTCCTCGTAGTAAACCATCACCACCACCTCCCCGACTGAGTAAACTTACTCCTACTAAATCCGATGGCAGTTCGGCTTCCCCCGTGCCAAATACTCGTCTTTCGCTTGACCGTTCTCCTCAAACAGCTAACTCAAAGCCTGCTCCTGATCGTCGGCCTTCTAGGATTCCTACACCCGAGGCAAGTTACTGACCCCACTCCAACTGATTCATGAATCTTTTTCTTAGCAATATTAAGACATTGATGATTTACCATATGAATTCATCACCATGTGAAATGACTGTATATCATAATTTTATTTTGTTTTTTATGTTGCAACACTACGGGCTTCTGTTTGTTTGTGAAAAAGGCTCATCTGTTAAACTCGTTGACATTTTCAGAAAGTGCATTCACGGTTGGTGAAAGGGTCGGAGCTTCAAGCTCAATTGAATCAGATTCAGGAGGATTTAAAGAAAGCCGATGAGCAAATAGAATTGCTCAAGAAAGATAAAGCTAAAGCCATAGATGATCTTAAAGAATCCGAGAAACTTGTAGAAGAAGCCAATGAGAAACTCAAAGAGGCATTGGCAGCTCAGAAACGAGCTGAGGAGTGTTTCGAGGTTGAGAAATTCCGAGCTGTTGAACTGGAACAGGCTGGACTTGAAGCTGTTCAGACAAAGGATGCAACGTCAAGGAACGAGCTAGAGTCTATTAGAAGTCAGCATGCGTTGGACATCTCAGCTCTCCTCTCTACCACAGAAGAACTTCAGAGGGTGAAACATGAATTGGCTATGACCGCTGATGCTAAAAACAAGGCGCTAAGCCATGCTGAGGAAGCGACGAAGATTGCTGAAATCCATGCTGAGAAGGCTGAGATTCTTTCTTCTGAATTAGGCCGGTTAAAGGCATTGCTCGGTTCCAAGGAAGAAAAAGAAGCTATTGAAGGTAACGAGATTGTGTCTAAACTGAAGTCTGAGATTGAAACGTTGAGAGGGGACCTTGAAAAAGTTGGTATCCTTGAGAATAGTCTGAAGGAGCATGAACAATCAATTGAACAGCTTCACGTTGATCTAGAAGCTGCTAAAATGGCTGAATCTTGCGCTATTGGCTTAGCAGAAGAATGGAAGAACAAGGTTCATGAACTTGAAAAACATGTTGAAGAAGCAAATAGATTGAAGACATCTGCTTCAGAATCTGTGGAATCCGTTATGAAGCAGCTGGCTGAATGTAATCATGTGCTGCATGAGATGAAATCCGAAAATGCTGCACAAAAAGAAAAGCTTGAGTTGCTAGAGAAAACAGTTGACGCGCAGAGAACAGATCTTGAGGAATCTGGACGCCAGGTTTGGATCGCAAAAGAAGAAGCTTCTGAAATGGAAAAACTTGTTGAATCCATAAAATCTGAGCTTGAGATCTCCGAAGAGGAAAAAACTAGGGCCTTGGACAATGAAACGACTCTAACATCAAATATTCAGAATCTAATGAATGAAAAGACAGAACTTTCAATAGAACTGGAACGCTGTAAGATGGAAGAAGAGAAAAGCAAGAAAGATATGGATAGCTTGACGTTGGCTTTGCAGGAAGCATCTACTGAAGCGAGGGAAGCAAAGGAGAAGTTTTTGGCATGTCAAGAGGAGTTCAAGCACTGTGAATCCCAGTTTGACAGTTTGAAGTTGGCTTCAAAGGAGACAAATGAAAAGTATGAGCAAATGCTTGAGGATGCTAGATTTGAAATTGATAGTCTGAAAAGTGCTGTAGATAGCATCCAGAATGAGTTCGAGAACTCTAAGGCTGGGTGGGAACAGAAAGAGCTTCATCTGATGGGCAGTGTGAAGAAATCAGAAGAAGAAAATTCGTCTTTGCAGGAAGAAGTAAGTAGGCTGGTGAATTTGATCAAAGAAAGTGAAGAAGATGCATGTGCAAAGAAGGAGGAAGAAGTCAATTTGAAAAATAATCTCCAAGAAGCTGAAGGGGAGGTAAAGTACCTACAGGAAACACTTGGAGAAGCAAAAGCTGAAAGCATGAAACTGAAAGAGAGCTTGTTGGACAAAGAAGATGAGCTAAAGAATGTCATGGCAGAGAACAGCAGCCTCAGAGAATGGGAAGGTTCTGTAATTGAGAAAATCGAGGAGTTGTCGAAGGTTAAGGAAAGCTTGGTTGATAAAGAAACCAAGTTAAAGAGCATAACTCAAGAAGCTGAAGAGCTAAAAGAAAAGGAGGCCGCTCATATGAAGCAGATTGAGGAGTTGTCAATGGCGAATGGAAGCTTGGTTGATAACGTAACCAAATTGCAGAGCATTGTTCAAGAAAGTGAAGATCTCAAAGAAAAGGAAGCTGCTTATCTTAAGAAGATTGAGGAGTTATCAGTAGTGAATGAGACCCTGGCTGATAACTTAACGGATTTGCAAAGCATTGTTCAAGAAAGTAAGGATCTCAAAGAAAAGGAGATTGCTTATCTTAAGAAGATTGAGGAGTTATCCGTGGCAAGTGAGAGCTTGGTTGGTAAAGAGACCAAACTGCAGCACATTAGTCAAGAGGCTGAGGAGCTCAGAGGAAGGGAGGCTGCTCATTTGAAGAAGATTGAGGAGTTGTCGAAGACGAATGAGAGTTTGGTTGATAATGTGGCCAATATGCAAAGCATGGCTCAAGAAAGTAAGGATCTCAAAGAAAGGGAGGCTGCTTATCTTAAGAAGATTGAGGAATTGTCAATGGTAAATGGGACCTTGGCTGATAATGTAACCAATCTGCAGAAAATATCTGAAGAAAGTAAGGAGCTCAGAGAAAGAGAGACTACATTACTTAAGAAGACAGAGGAGTTGTCAGAATTGAATGAAAGCTTAGTTGATAAAGCGAGCAAATTGCAAACAGTTGTTCAGGAAAATGAGGAATTGAGAGAAAGGGAGACTGCGTATCTAAAAAAGATTGAGGAGTTGTCAAAATTGCATGAAATGTTATCTGAAAAAGAAAACAGTCTCCAGAGTTCTATTCATGAGAAAGAGGAGCTCAAAGAAAGGGAGACTGCTTATCTTAAGAAGATTGAGGATTTGTCAAAGGTGCAAGAGGATCTGCTTAATAAAGAAAATGAGTTGCATGGTATGGTCGTGGAGATGGAGGACCTTAGATCAAAGGACTCTCTCGCCCAAATGAGGATAGAAGAGTTATCAAATTTTAATGCAAGTTTGCTCGTTAAAGAGAATGAGTTACAGGCTGTTGTTTGCGAAAATGAGGAGCTGAAGTCCAAGGAGGTTTCATCACTAAAGACGATAGACGAGCTGTCAGACCTGAAACAAAGTTTGATTCACAAAGAAAAAGAGCTCAAGGCTGCAATTGTTGAAAACGAGAAGCTCAAGGCTGAGGCAGCCTCGTCCCTCGAGAGGATTGAAGAGTTGACAAATCTTAAACAGAGTTTGATAGATAAGCAGAACGAACTGCAGGTTGTCTTTCATGAAAACGAGGAGCTCAAGGCCAAGGAGGCTTTGTCTTTGAAAAAGATTGATGAGTTACTACATCTAGAGCAAAGTTGGCTTGATAAGGAAAGTGAGTTTCAAAGAGTTACGCAAGAAAACCAAGAGCTTAAAACGCAGGATGCTTTAGCAGCAAAGAAAATAGAGGAGTTGTCAAAGCTGAAAGAGAGCTTACTTGAAAAAGAAACCGAACTAAAAGGCAGGGAAGCTGCCGCAGCCCTTGAGAAAATGGAAGAATCATCAAAGGTTGGAAACGGTGACCTTACCAACATCGGAACAGATTATGACTTGGTTCAGTTTTCCGAAGTAAATGGTCTTAGGAATGGGGATGTAAAGACAAAGACTGATCCTTTTCAGCACAGAAGCAGAGAACATTTGGTACAAGAAAGTCCCATGGAAGCAATTGATAAACATTTGATGGGTGGAACTCATAGGGTACCTCACAGAGGTGAAGGAGAAAGGAGAGTAGATAAAGACAGTGTGGAGCCTGAATTCAAGATGTGGGAGAGCTACAAGATAGAAAAAAGCGAAGTATCTCCCGAGAGAGAGACCGAGCTCGACTCTGTAGAAGAGGAAGTTGAGTCGAAAGCAGAAGGCAGTGAGAACATGGATCAGTATAGCAATGGCTTCTCTTCAACAGACCACACCGAAGATTCTGGAAATTTGCTGTTAAAGGAACAACATATGAAGAAGAAGAAACCTTTGCTCCGGAAATTTGGAAACCTGCTTAAAAAGAAGAGTACAGGCAGTAGCAGTCAAAAGTAGGGTCTCTTTGCAACAGGGCTTTTCTTGGTTTATGTTTATCGTATTAAAATTTCTGAGAGTATAGCTCTATATTTGATCTATGCTTTCACATGGCTTCCAAATCAAGATTTAGATTGTCTATGACACTCCCCTTTGATCTTGTTCTCTTATTTTTTTTCTTCTTGAATTGTTTTTGTTGTGAGTTTTAGCGTACTGCAAAGAAAGAACATTTCATTTATTATCTGCAAGATTCTGTATAGAAGCAGGGTTACTTATTAAGATGATTTGTCGTTGTTTCTTGTTATTCTAATATTCTTTTTGGAGTTAATAATGCCCTGAACACCACCAAGTTTCCAATAAATGAAGCGTTTCATGTGAGGCTTTGTAGATTGTAATATAAGAAGACATACAAAGGTTGATGATACTCTTGTGAATAATAAGCTTAATTCGGTCATGGACAATGTAATTAACATAGTAGATATTGACACAACCTTCCGCTGCTGCATAATATAAAACTCACTTCATAGTTAGGCACTTAGTGAAATGGAGACGAGAGACGATAGCTTGAACTTCTTCATCTTTGTGGAGCCTCGTGGCTGAAACAGAGCCTCAGTGCTCGACCGGACGGTAACTTCTTTAGACTCTGCCCCTGAACTGCCTTCACTTCTATAGTCCCTATACGAGTACAGAACCTGCAACCTCGAAGGAGCTGCAACCCAAATCATTATTTAATTAATTCCACACGCGAACACATAATCAAGTTCTAAAGAGAAATTACCTAATCCAAACATGCTTGTTTTCTGAATAGAGACATGGTCGACTTTTGATCTTTTGATATTTCTTAAAGCCAGGGTATCTTCCTGCTTTCCTTTAAACTCGAGGAACTCCCCTAACACAATTTTGCTACTTTTAAGTTCCACTCTGCAAGCATAATCAACGTTTTATGAAAACTCCTTGAACATAGCTACTTTATTGAAGGTTTTAAGAGAACTCAAAACTCTCAGGAACTCAAACACAATATAAATTGAATGTCAATAATGATAATAAGTGGTATGACCTATCCCACATTGGTGCCGTGCCAAGGATGAAATTAAGTTTTTGATGCGACGATTCCTGCATCTCTTTTCCTGTGCTGAATGCGCCTTTAACCCAACCAGAAAGTTTGCCTCTTGATACTGGTTTCAGGTGTTGCCACTCTTCATAGGTAATTACCTCACTCGGGAATGCATGAATTGTACTGAAACAAACAGAAGCATATGTTTATGCACCATTAGGATAATACAAAAATGTTTTCCAGACTAAGATGGCCAGGCCCACACACGCGCTACAAAGCGTTCTGTAGTTAAAAAGTGAAGTTTTCTTGTCTAGCTCTTGTAAACATGACGATAGTAAGGATAAGGATACATACCGGAAACTTGGATTAGGAATCACAACTTTGCAAGACACATTTCCTTCTAGTAAAGTAACACCCCTCTGTTCAAGATATGATTCAAGAACTGAAGCTTGTTTCTTGACTTGAGCCAGCTGAGAAAACAAGAATCTACAAATTAGAAACTAAGCTGCATAGATGGATGATGCAGCTCAACTTTGCTTTGACAAGAAAAATCAAATTCACAGTGTCCAGACTCCAGATAGATATATTCGTGTAATCAGCAAAATCCGTCTCTAAATGTAAACAGTGATATTTTTGACATATTATATGCAACAAGATTAGTAGCAGAGTTCCAAAATATTTAGGTCATTTCATGTATCCATCCCAATCTAGAATATCAAATCAACAAATCCATTGGATGTTCAAACTAGAAGCATATTGTGTAATGATTGCATCAAACAAAACTTACAGGGTCAGGGTAAGTCTCGGTTGTATGATGCTTGCCACCTTCACAAACCCAGCTACCATCACTCGTTACCGTAACAATCCCAGATAGATTCCTCACAGCGACCACTAACACTTCTCCTTTAGTAGTGACGAGAACAACGTCAATGTCCTGTCTAGAAGCAGTGTCTGAATCTGGAATCCGAAGCCCTACATAAGCTTTTCCACCATAAAGCTTCTCGAGTCTGCAAATTCAATAGAAATCAAAATCAAAATCAAATTCAGTGGAGTCTTGGATAGGTAAATAGAGAATCGAAGATGAGATGATGAGATGTGAAAATCTGGGAAACCTGTGAGCAACGGAGAAGAGAGCAGTGGAATCGGAAGTCTCGACGTCGGAGAACTCGTCGTCGGAGAAGAAACGGCGGACGAGTTGGTAGATGACGAGACCGCAGATGATCTCCAACCACATCGTTGCTTCTTCTTCTTCTTCTTTTAGAAATTTGGGAATTGGAGAATAGAGAGAATAGAGAGAAGAGATAGAGAGACGATTCTTGGAAATTAAGGAAAAGAAAAAAACCCAGCTGAAAGTAAACAACAAATTAGGGATGTTGTGGTGGGTAAAAAAACTCATCCCGGCCGGAACCCGAAAAAAACCCGCCCAAAAAAAACCCGAATTCATAAAATCCAAACGGGTTTTAAATCTTCTGGGTAAACTCGAACGGGCTTTTAGTTTTGTGGGTAAACTCATGGGTATCCGAATGTTTTTTGTGTTATGAGATATAATTTGTATTTTGCATGATGTATTTATATGTTTTTAGCTTTTTGGTACCAAATATGATTTATATTATGTATTTTGTTTATTTTATTATATTATGACAATTTTCAAAAATCTATAATCTTATATCATATAGATAAAGTATACCAAATACATTTAAGAGTTTTGTTAACATAGATAATATTTGTTTGTGTATTTGTTTGTATTGTTCTTTCACCAAACATGACTAAAGTCAAATTAAATCTTAAAGTCGTGTGATACAATCATATTTTGCCACTTTGGGATTTTAGTTTTAGGGTTAACTAAAACTAAGTGTCGGCCAAAAAATAAAAACGACATCGTTTATCACATGTGATTTTTTATTTTTGAAGTCTCGTGGGTACCCATAACCCAATAAGATAAACCCGAATGAGACTTTCCAATTTGGGTACCCGAACCATTTAAAGCCCCCAAAAATTTAACACAAAAAGCAGATTTTTGGGTTTCTTATTTTTTATGGGTCCTCGGTACCCATTGGGTTAAAACCCACTATTAAAATCCCTACAACAAATTCACTATGGGTACTAGTTGACAAAATAAAAAAAAATTAAAAAAAAGTAATAATATGTATTTTGTTACAAAAGTGTTTGATTTCGTTGTGAATAAAAATATAAATAATAGTGAGAAATTTATATTCGCAGAAGGATTGAGATACTGAATAAAAGAGAGAGAGAGCTATAATTTCTTTGTAATTGAAGTTTGTAATGTATTCGTATTTTACAACGATCGAACTTGATCGTTTATATAGAAGTAAAAAAGGTAAGTTATTATGTGTGAATAGTGATGGTGGGCTCTACACAAAATAATAATAAACGCATAACGTTATACACATATGCATTATTTGTTGACATTGTATACGTCTTCTTTTTCAGATTTTCACAACACTCCCCCTTGGAGACCGGTGTCACTATGTCTTTTGTGTAATGTCTTTTGTTGCCTCGTTAAAAACCTTTCTAGGAAAATCCAGTGGGAAAAACCTTAGTAAGGTAAAAAGAGTACAACGTCGCAAGCTCCTCCTCGACTGATCAGATCTCATCTTACAAGTCTTGTTGACGACACATTCCAATGTTATGGACATGTTTCCTGAACATAGTCGTGAGTAATGATTTTGCGAAGAGATCTGCAGAATTCTCGGATGATCGAACATATTTTACTTTAATGTCTTTATTCTTCACGAGTTCTTGGGTTTATGAAAAGAACTTTGGAGGGATATGTTTGGTTCTATCAATTTTGATATACCCTTCCTTTGTTTGAGCAACACATGCAACATTGTCTTCATATAAGATAGTTGGCTTTGTATTATGACGAATTTTGCTACTTGATTTAATGTGTCGACTTATCGACCTTAGCCACACACATTTTCTACTTGCTTCATGAAGTGCAATAATTTCAGCATGATTTGAAGAAGTAGCTACAAGCGTCTGTTCCTAAGAACGCCATGTTATAGCAGTGCCTACAATCGTGAACACATATCATGTTTGTGAATGAGCTTTGTGTGGATCTGATAGATATCCTGCATCTGCAAAACCAATCATTTGACCATTTAAATTGTTAAGATAAAATAATCCTAAGTCAATAGTCCCTTGAAGGTAACGAAAAACATGTTTAATTCCATTCCATTGTCTTCGTGTATGAGACGAGCTAAATCTAGCCAAAATATTAATTGAAAATGAAATATCAGGTCGAGTGCAATTTGCAAGATACATAAGGGATCCAATTGCACTTAGATACGGTACTTCAGGACCAAGTATCTCTTCATTTTCATCAGGTGGTCGGAAAGGATCACTCTCAACATTTAATGATCTGACAACCATTGGAGTAATGAGAGGAGTTGCATTATCCATATTAAAACGTTTTAACCCTCTTTTAGTGTATGTGGATTGATGCACAAATAAACCCTTTTGAGTATGCTCAATTTGTAGACCAAGACAAAGTTCTGAGATCTTTCATCTCAAATTCTCAATTTCCTGTTGAGTCCCAATTATATTAAGATCATCAGCATATACCGCGATTATCACAAATCCGGAGTTTGATTTCTCGATAAAAACACATGGGCATATAGGACCATTCACATATCCTTCTTTTGTTAAATGCTCACTGAGACGATTATATCACATACGTCCAAACTGCTTTAACCCATATAATGATCTTTGCAAGTTTATTGGACATAACTCTTTGGATTTAGCTTTTAATGCTTTTGGCATATTAAATCCATCAGGAACTCTCATATAGATATCAATATCTAATGATCCATATAGTATGATGTAACGACATCCATGAGACGCATCTCTAGATTTTCGCCAGCTGCTAGACTTATTAGAAATCTAAACGTTATTGCATCCATAACGGGGGAATATGTTTCCTCATAATCAATTTCGGGTCTTTGAAAAAATCCTTGAGCTACAAGACGAGCCTTATATCTCGTAATTTCATTTTTCTCATTTCGTTTTCTAACGACTAGCCACCTGTATTCAACCTGTAACACCCCCGAACAGTTCTAAAACTAAAACAGAACAAGGGTGTCATGTGTATGACGCCCGTAATTAGTCGACAAAGGTTCCCGGAACGAATCTGTTTGCCCAAATAAACCGATCTCGAGTATCTTTACCTCTCGATCATGGCCTAAGGCTTTTCAACCCGTACCACGATTGCGAGTTGTGTCAGTCCGGACAGGACTAATATAACATTCGAGCGCTTTCAGGTTTAAATAAAACCGAATCTTATTTATTATAGTATCGTAGTGTAAATCATTACAAAACAAGTACAGTTTCCAGGGCCCATAAAGAAAACTATACATGATAAATTTATCGAGTTTTTAGCAAAAAGCTGTAAAACATCTCATCTGGCCAGCCTATGATCACCGCGGCAGCTAGGGGTTTACCTAAAGGGAATACCTGCAAAAACAAAAGGTAGAATCATGAGTAATCTAAGATTACTCAATGAGCCCGCCTAACTAACCTCTAAACAACACCCCAACTTGGACTCTAACAACAAACAAGAAACTAATGCAAGCAACGCATGCATTAAGTAAATCAGAGAATCACGCAATCAAACAAATGTAAAGAAGCTAAAGTACTCAAATACAGAGTACCTGCACCACGACTCACACTACTACATGTACGATACTAATAAAATTTGCCTTAATTGCCCTAAAAATAATTCCTCCATGAAAACTCTGATTTTTCAAGATAAAATTTCCTATTTTATCTTCGTTTAGCTTTCCTAAAATCCTCAAGCTCAAATAAAATTAACCGTATCACTTTTCTTTTTGGTGTTGGCTAAAACAGTCTCTTGCGACTTAATTTTCTAAAAGAAAACTATTCTGAGCTTCAACTTGATTTTCTACTTCTTGCTATAGCATCTTCAACTTCCTCTTAATTTATTTCATGCTGGTCCTTAGCACAAAATTCTAATTCTGCTCCTTAGCGCTCTTCTGAGTAGCTTCTGGGTCAATTCTCTAGAAATCTGAAAACTGACTAATTCTTCTTGGCTAAAACCTTTCAAGCTTTTTATCTGATTAATCATATGCCTTAGCCCACTTAATGCTTCATTTTCTACCTTCCAAACTGATTCTTAGTCGCTGGACTAATTACCGGAAAAATAGCGTCTCTCGCTAAACGGCTATCAGCTCCTGTAGAACTTAGCGTTGATCCTTAAATAGTCTTTGCAGAGCTTTTTGATGTCAGGCCTCTTGGCTACTGATTGACTCTAGTCTTTCTTAGAAATTCTCGTCTTCAGCAATTTCTTTTCGGCTAGGTTGTTCGGCTATCTTACTGCGTCTTTTATTTTTGTATTATTTTTCTGAGTAAATAATTTGACGGGACAAGTGCTCTGGATCCCTTCTACTGAGCTTTGATCATCGTTGTTCTGTTGGTTTCTAACCAATATTCCACTCCTTTGGTTTATTTCCCTCATTGGTCGAAAATTTTTGTTCGCGTCCTTCCCACATATTTTTAGCTTTAATACGGAGTATTACATTCACCTCCCCTTAATAGAATTCGTCCTCGAATTCTCCTAAGCTTCGCCTTGGGTCTTCTACTAAGTTAATCTCGTCTTTGGTCTCTTACCTTTCGAGACTTCTTTCTTTTCCTTCATTTCCTAGCTTGGTCATTTTCCGTCTTGGCAGTTGATGACATCTTTTGCATTAGCTTGACTCCATTCTTTTCTTCTGCTTCTTGAATACCATTCTTGATACCACTTTTGAGCTTTTTTTTATTATTTATTATTTTTTTTTTTTTATAGGTCTTGCTATTAGAGCTTCAATACTTCCCTCTTTCTCCTTCATCTTTAGTCGCTTCTATTACGACTTTACTTGGTTTCTCCATCTTCGAGGTCTGGTCCATCCTGACTTCTAGTAGGGTACTTTTCTTTGTTCTTGGGCTACATGATACAACACTTCGTTTGAATCTTCTCCATTTTTTTCTTGCATCCTCTTTGAGTTCTTCGGCTCTACCTTCTTCTTAGTTCATGGTTCGCTCAATATTTTTCTTCCAACTTACAATCTTTGGTTGGCTGCTCTCCTTATTTGACAATGGTGTACCGTTCCATTGGTTACCATCTATTCTCCTTCGATGCTTTACTTTCTTGAATAAGTTTATATCACGTTCCATTGCGTGTAATTTTCCTTTAAAAAGGTTTCTCCTTTGCTGGTCGTAGCTATTCGCCTCTTCTTCGTAATTGTAGCTTTTCCTTGATCAGACTTACCCTTGGCTTCAAACATCTTTAGATCTTATGATTTACGTCTCATAAATCTCTTTTTCAAAGACTGATTTTAACTCCCATCTATTTACTCCTAGTTCTTTTTCTTTTCTGATCCATACTGACTTCAACTTTGATAAATCTACACTGCTCTTCATGATCTTCTTGCATCTACTTTCAAAATCAGATCCAAACTCATTTCTTTCAAAAATATTTCTAGGCAGTGCACAATGGTCTACTCCTTTAATTTTCCATTCCTTGGCTTTCACGGGATTCAGATTGCAGAAATTCTAAGCCGTGATTCTCTTTTTCTAAGGTTTCTCTACTCCTACAAGGTCTCGGGTTTCTCCTAAAAATCTAGAAACGTTCTCAACTCCTAACGAATAAATCTAACACAGAACAAACACACAAGCAAGCAAGCGATAACAACAAAATATAAACACAAAAACACAACCATAATATAATACAGATTTTAAAGATTTGGTTACGTACTACATACATAAACCTCCTCGTTCAAACCCACATCATCATCATGATCGTAATAAAAAGAATAATACATCACCATCATACCTCCCCAAAGGCGTTAGCCAACCCACTACATATACACATACCAAAAGGGGTTAGCGCCTCACACCTCTCTCACGTCATGCCTACGGAAAGATCCTACCGAGCGCGCAACGAGTGCACGGACAGTCTGCAAACACGACATGGGGACCAAAGCGAGTACCAGAACGGGTGCGAGATGAGGAAGCTCCATCGGATGTCACTTCTGCACAGAAGCTCGATCCACCAACAAAGGTACCTAAACGTGTCGTAGGACAAGATGTAGCGTAATGACCGTGCTCTCCACAAGTCAAGCACACTATACTTGAAGGCATGTACGCCCTGTAGTACAAACAACTCCCTGGATAATGTCCCAACTGACCACAAGTGAAACAATAAGGCTCTCGGTCACTCGGCACAGAGATACGTTCCGCAGAACTACCCTGCCCAATAGCCACTCCTCCACTAGCGCTCAAAGGTCCCTGCACAGGCGAAGATTCTCTCCACTAAGTGGAGATTGGACTCAAGGATGGCGTAGCGGGCATGAGTCAGAAGAGATACTAATGTAATCCTCGACCATGACCACCTCAGGACTGTCAGGAATGTCCTCCACGATCACACAGTCGTCCTCCTTGTCTACTGGTGCTGGCATAGGTGCGGGTACGACTGGATCTCCGGCCTGGTGTTGGGGTCTCGGCCGATCTGCTCATCCTCGCCCTCGGATGGGCCTGTCTCTATCGGGCTGCAAGGAACTACACCCTCCGCACTCACCATCTCACTATCTCCACACACACTACCATCGCTCGATGGTATCACCGTCTCAGGAAGACTAGGTCCACTGCTGACGTCAACAACGCTCGACCTGATCACAGAAACAGAGCTTGGACCCGCCTTGTCCGTAGCTCCAAGTCCCTCTCGAGTCTCTCGCGCAACAGGCTGTATCGGGGCCGCTCGAGGTGACTTGTCAACACGTGCCCACCAAACAACACCATTCGGACGACCACGCTGATACGCCTCACGTATAGCGATCATCCTCCTGGGCGGCGGTCCCCAGGGGAGTCTGCCCCTCATCCTCATACCACGTCCACGTCTCGTCATCTGCACTCACAAAGACACAAACAAAGGGTGAGTTCTAAATCATAACAAGAACAACTATACATGCAAATGATCACATACAACCATATTTTCCTAGACAGCTTTTGCGACACATTTCGACTCGATAAAACATTGAAAACGAAAGTCCCGTGAGCATGAATAAACCATGCTCTGATACCACGCTTGTAACACCCCTGAACCATTCTAAAACTAAAACGGAACAAGGACGTCACGTATGACACCTGTAATCAGTCGACAAGGTTCCTAGAACGAATCCATTTGCCCAAATCAACCGATCTCGAGTATCTTTAACTCACGATCGTGGTACGGGTTGAAAAGCCTTAGGCCATGATCGAGAGGTAAAGATACTCGAGATCGGTTGATTTGGGCAAACGGATTTGTTCCGGGAACCTTGTCGACTGATTACGGGTGTCAGACTGCTTTGTAGGAGGATCAAGGTGTAACAAAGATGGTACACACCATTTGATATCTTTTCCAACTTGTTGATTTTCTCCCCCTAGAACCAGGAAAACTTTCTCATCAAAATTACAATCGGCAAAACGTATCGTAAAGACATCACCAGTCTGTGGTTCTAGGTATTTTATAATTGATGGAGAATCACAACCAATATATATACCCAACCTTCTTTGTGGTCTCATCTTTGTACGTTGTGGAGGTGCTATAGGCACATATACCGCACAACCAAAAATCCTTTGATGGGATATATTTGGTTCTCAACCAAATGCTAACTGCAAAAGGGAATACTTATGATATGCACTTGTTCTTATCCGAATAAGCGTTTCTGCATGCAAGATGGCATGTCCCCATACAGAGGTTGGAAGTTTTGATCTCATATTCAGTGGTCTTGCAATCAAGGGCATACGTTTAATTAATAATTTCGCCAAACAATTTTCTGTATGAACATGAGCTACAAGATGTTCAACTTCAATTCCTGTTACCATGCAATAATCATTAAATGTTTGGGATGTGAATTCACTAGCTTTGTCTAGTCTAACTCTTTTAATAGGATATTCAGAGAAGTGAGCTCTTAATTTGATAATCTGAGTTAGAAATCTCGCAAATGCAAAATTTGAGATGACAATAGACAAACATGTGACCATCTTCTAGATGCATCAATCAACACCGTATAATAGTGGAATGGTCCTCATGGTGGATGTATCGGTCCACATATATCGCCTTGAATTCGTTCAAGGAACTTTAGTGATTTTTTTATCAATTTTGGTTGGCGATGGTCTTATGATCAATTTTCAAAGAGAACACGCTTCACATGTCATTTTATTCTCCTAATATATCTCATTAATTTTCAGTGAATGACCATGTGAGCTCTCTATAATTTTTCGCATCATTGTAGTGCCTGGGTGACCAAAGCGATCGTGCCACAATGTGAAATCTTCTAGATTTCTTTTGATCACAAGATGCGATTCTATTGCATCTATATAAATATGATGCAAACCAGAAGGAAATTCTGGAAATTTTTCCAACACATGCCTTTTGCCAGATTTATTAGAAGTTATATACATACACTTCTTTCCATTCTCAGGGACAGACTGAGTTTCATATCCTTGAATGTATATGTCTTTGAAACTCAAGAAATTCCTTTTAGAATTCGGAGAATATAAGGCTTTCTTTATGAAAAACTTTGTTCCATTAGGCAATACAAAATTAGCTTTGCCACTTCCTTCAATCAAGTCTGTAGGACCTGATATTGTATTGACAATAATTTTTGTTGGTTTTAACTCAGGAAAAATCTCTTATGTCTCAGAATAGTGTGTGTTGTTCCACTATCTGGTATACAAATTTCTTTGATATTTTTTTTGTAATTGTTATGTTTGAATCTTCATCCATTTCTGTAATAAACATAAACATTAATAATATAAGTATATTTCATTTATAGAGAAACATATAATGATTATAAATTATCTTATTTCAAGAAACAACATTAGAAAAACAACTGAAATACATAATACTTATATAATGGCATTACTGGAGACTACTAGTCTCACTACAAGCATTTCAGTTATCCGTATGAGCGGTCTGCATCGAGGTATGATGTACCCTCAAAATACTCCGTGAGGTTCACTTCTTTCCCTTTTCCCTTTTTGAGACTCTTTAAACAATTTGCAAAGATGTTCAGGGGTTCGACATACATGGGCCCAATACCCTTTAGATCCACATCGATAACAGATGTTCTCAAGCATCTGTGCCTTACTTCCTTGGGATTATTTTTCCTTAGGACCTTGTTCAGATTGAACCCATTTATAAGACCTCTTGTTTTGTAGGTGAAAAGATCTTCCACGTCCGCGATTAAATCGACGACCACAACCTCGAAAAGTTTGACTTCCTCTCTCTGGATTTTTCACATCCGTTGCATTCACTTCTGGAAATGCCTTTGTTCTCGTAGGATGAGAGTTGTGGTTTTTGAGGAGAAGTTCATTATTCTTCTCCGCCAATATGAGAGTCACAATTAACTCAGAAAATCTCTTGTACCTACAATTTCTATACAACTCTTGGAAAACTCGATGTTCTTTATGAAAAGTGAGGTAAGTCTTCTCGAGCATTTCAGCTTCGGTAATAGGCTTACCACAATATTTTAATTGCAATACAATCCTCAGCATAGCGGAATTATAATCCTCCACTTTCTTAAAGTCCTGGAATCTCTAGTTTTTCTAGTCCTCTAATGCATGAGGTAGAATTATTTATCTCTGGTTGTCAAACCGTGCTTTTAAAGCTTGTCATAGCTCTGTTAGGTCTTTTATGTGCGCATAGTCATGCGTCACATTTTCATCGAGATATTTTCTCAGGAATTTTATTGCCTTGACCTTCTCTTTGGAAGGCGACATATTTTCCAATTTTATGGTCTCCGACAATTCTTACAACTCTAAATAGAGTTCCACATCTGTTGTCCATGCTATGTAGTTTGCTCCAAAAAATTTGAGAGCCGAAAACTTAAGCTTCTCAATGTTTGCCATTAGTTATCTAAACACAAAAGCGAATAAATATTATTAGCAAGATAATTTTATTTACTCTAGAATGCACCATTTATATTTATAATGCAAACGATTACAAAAAAAAATAAATGCATAGAAAAGTAAACCGATGTTAATGGTAAACTCTTCATGGGTAAATCCTCCAACGAAGAGACCATAAATATAAGTAATAATTGCAATTAAACAAACAATTAAAAACAAGCTAATCATTTTCCAAAATGAAAACTTAAACAACTTTCTTTAGAAAATTTTATGAGTAGTTATATGATCTTATATGAATGAAAGAGTAAAAATGTGAGTGTATTTATAGAATGGAAATTACTATTCATAGCCGTTTGAAAAATGTAAGATCTTTGAAATTTTTTCTTTGTGACTGTTGGTGAAAAGTATTATACATAAAATAAATCATAAATTGAACAATCAATCAGTTAAAATTTAGCAATTTCAGATATATATTAATATATAGGTGGTTGAGCCTCCTTATATATTCATCATAATATAAATATAATTTAACGGCAATATTATGGTGACGAGTCATCCACATTATAACAGTAAATAAATTATCGTGACGGGTCATCCACATTATCGGCGGCTGAGCCGTCTATTATTATAGTGCGTTAAACAACCATTACAATAATTACTTATAGGGGCGGAATACCTCCCACTATAGTAACAAATAAATAATGGTGTTTTGAACAACCACTGAAAAATAATTTTTTTTAACGAGGCGACATACCGCTCGGTAGAATAACATATAGAGTATAATGACAGTTATGGCTGAGGTTCCAAACTCGCTATTTGCCAAGCTTTTTAAAAATAAGTATTATCCAAAATCGAACTCAATAGAACCGATTAGGGCATATTCTCCATCATATGGTTGGAAGAATATTATCTTTGCTAGATTTCTAATAACCAAAAGGCTTAATAAGAGGGTTAGGCTCTAGGCAATCCATTTCTATATGGACTGATTCTTGGATACCGGCTCAATCTCTGAGACCAGCGTTAAGTAAGGGTCCATTTAAAGACCCACACTTTGACTGTCTCATTTAATTGATTGTCAGACGAATTCCTAACGTATGGATAAGCTCAATGAGTATTTCGACCCGGCGAGTGTCACCCTGATTAGGCCGTACCTATATGTAATTGCCAGAGGACAGATTCTCTAGATTGGCATTTCACAAAAACAGGTTAATATACAGTTAAGCCAGGGTATCATATAATACAAACGACCAGATATCACCTCTCTCCAAGCCATAGTTTGGAAGGTATAATGCCCAGCAACAATACATATGTTATTTGGCAAGTATTGTCCAGGTTGCATTCGGTATTGGCAAATTTAAACCGACGAGGTATTGCTGGTGACTTGGATTGTGCTAGGTCTCATGCCGATGAGGAAACAATCAATCATGCGATTTTTGTTTGTCCACCTGCCCGATTGGCATGCGAGTTATCTCAGGTACCGGTTGAGCCAAACTCTTTTCCGACAAAGTCCATGTACGAAAATATGAATTATTTTTTGGGCCCTACATATTTGGATTTCCAAATCTCGACGTTTCCTTGGCTTATGTGGTTTATTTGGAAAGCAAGGAATGCAAGAGTTTTCGAAAATGAGGTCGAGCGGCTTGATGAGGTTGTCTGACTAGCAACATGTGAGGCGACGACATGGCATCAAGCTCAAGTATAGGGTGAGGGTGATGATGAGGGTCTACCTTCACCCTCGCTTGAGCCCACCCTTCAGTTGCGGGTGGCCGCAGCTCCTCTTCCCACTATTTTTTGGGATATCATTGTTATGTGGATTGCTCTTGGAAAACGGCGAAAAATTAACTAGTGCAGGATGGTTTTGTACGTATTTTCAGGATTCGTCCCTGACTATGTGAGCCACCAATTTTTGGCGTAATATCTTTCCCTCACATGTTGAAGTAGAAGCTTTCATATGAGCTATACAGTGCATGATCAAACATGACTACAAAGATGTGATTTTCTTTACACACTGTTCAGACTTTGTGATGATGGTGTCTTCTCTTTTGGATAAGCCGACTTTCTCAGCATACCTCGACGACATCAAAATCGACATAGAAAAATTTTCTACTTTCTATTTATCTCTTAGTTTTTAAAATGTAATTGTAAGTGGCACGCCAAAAATATATCTCTGCATAATTTCTTATATGTAAACAATTTTCCATTAAATTGATTTTGTCTGAGCTAAATTTTTGTTAAAAAAATAATAATTAATAGAAAATTTACGTGAGTTTTTGGCATATATTTAGATCTTTTATTTTATTTTCAATTTGAGGAAGTATAAAACTAATAAGAAGATTGTCAATAACTAAAGAAAAAAAATTGTCAAAAACTTGTTTTGTTCTAAAATATATGTACTGTTCATAATTTGAATATCAAAATGGAAAAATACGAATTAATTTGTATATTTTTGTAGGTACATAAATTATTCGTGTATTTTTATGGAAAATGGAAGATACTTGATATATTTTATGATATACAGTGGCCGCATTTCCCAATTAGAAAATTCAAAATTACTTTACTTGAAAAGATCCACCCATTTGAGGAAAAAAACTTTCTATGAAAAAATTTAAAAATCTAACAAAAAGAAAAAGAAAGAAAAATTGGTTCAGTCGACCAACAAGTTTGAACCATTTAACCACAAAATTACCCGGTTTAGTATCCGGGTAAGGTTACAAAACATTTTGTCTTCGTGTTCGATAAAACCCTAAAAAATTTCAATCAGACTTTGACATTCGAAACCTCTCCTCGAAGCTACAATGAGCATCATCGCAGGCTCGTACGAGAGATTCATTTGGGGTTTCAAGCTTAAACCCACCAAGCACGACGCCGATAACCAAACCCTAATTCTTACACCTCTCTTCTCCTACCCATCCCATATCTCCCCAATTACCACCGTCGCTTGTTCCGGTCCCGCCGCTGCTTCTGGCGGCTCCGACGATACAATCCACCTCTACGATCTCCCTTCCGCTTCCTCCCTCGGCTCTCTCCTAGACCACAACCACACAGCCTCCATCACTGCTCTCTCCTTCTACACTCCTTCTTCACTCTCCTTCCCTCGTAACCTCATCTCCGCCGCGGCAGATGGCTCCGTCGCTATATTCGATACTGATCCTTTCGTTCTTCTTAAGTCCTTTCGTCCTCATAAAAAGGCGGTTAATGATTTGGCGATTCATCCTTCTGGGAAGCTTGCTTTAGCTGTCTATCGTGATGAGTTCTTTACGATGCTGAATCTTGTGAGAGGAAAGAGGAGTTTTTGCTGTAGGTTAGGTCATGAGGCGAGTCTTGTCAAGTTTGATCCGAGTGGTGAAAGTTTTTTCATGGTTGTGAATAATAAAGTTGGAGTTCATCAGTCTGAGGATGCTAAGCTTCTTCTTGAGCTCGAGAATCCGAGCCGCAAACGTATACTCTGCGCTACTCCCGGGGAGGTACTCTTTTGGTAGCTTTAGTTTCTCTTATCATTCCCACAGTTGCATCTTTAGTCTCTTATTCTTTGTGCGCAGCTTTGAGATTCTTTAGCTTGTTGTTTATTTGGTTTACTTAGATTGCTGTCTAAATTGAACTCTAGCTGTTGTTGTTTCTTTTAATGCTTAGTCCTATGTTGCCCAAGTGTACATTGAGTAATGAGTCCACCTTCTTGAAACCATGAAAAGAGATTTAATTTAAGGCTTTCACCCCGAGACTATGATAACTCTTTTGCGAATAGGTTATTGATATCTATCTATAATTTTAGATGTCCTTTTATTGTGCAGACAGATGAATTCTTTCAATATAATTCTGCTTCTTTTGCTCAATGGGTGTGTTCGGTTTTAGTTTATGTTGTTGTAGTGTAAATTTTCAGAAGCCTCCAAACCGACTTCTTTGGCTATGTAGTGTGTTCTTCCGGTTTCTTATTGATATCGTGTTTACGTTTTATTTTTGGAAATGGTTATGATTTTGATTCAATGACTTTATTTCATGGCTAAAAATGTTTGCTTAATTTGCAAACAGAGTGGAACTCTGTTTACAGGTGGTGAGGATCGGGCTATAACAGCTTGGGACACAAATAGTGGGAAGCTTGCTTATTCAATAGAAGATGCTCACCCAGCTCGAATCAAAGGTATTGTTGTGCTTACCAGGAATGAAAGTGACGGCTCCTTGGAAGATCCATACTTGATTGGTTCTGCATCATCTGATGGGATCATACGTGTTTGGGATGTCCGAATGGCGGCTAAAGAGAATACAAAACCATTAGCCGAGACGAATACTAAATCAAGGCTTACATGTCTTGCCGGGTCAGCTCTTAGATGTGAGTATATTTTTCAGTGTATCTAGTTCGAGAAAACATACAAAGACAATCATCAAACTCCTACAAGTTGTGACATTATGGTTCTTTATCTTCTTTTTTTTGTTCTGTTTATCCAGCTATGAGACGGCCACAGATTGGAAAGCAGCAAGCTCAGAAGGTAGACGAAGGACAAGAGAACTGAGGATGAGAGCTGATTTGAGTGTTTGTTTATTGACTAAATGACAATTTTCTGATGCCAGTTTTGGTAGAATCTTAAAAATACGAGCCACTAGATTCTTGTCGAATTACAAATTATAAACAATTTTGTTAAGCCGTCGTTTTTTCTTGAAAGTAAACCGTTCTACCACTATCATTTACATGAGTTCATTAGGTTTGTATTCTTCTAGTCCTAACCGGCTTGTTTGGTATCCTAACTAGTTCGAACTTGTCATTAATGATAATTGCCATATATAGTTTGAGCAATGTGCAAGCACGTGATCTACAATCAAGATTGAAGAGTATCATACATATGTTGTATGTGTGACAATTAGAGCGCCATGGAAAGATGCCTAAATACTGAGCGGGTGTTGAAAGTTTTCTTCAATGATTATTGGAATATACTGACCAAAATGCAAACATATACGGGACGACATGTTATCGAAACACCACAAATCTAATTATACATCTAGCAAACACGCCTTGTGAGTTACGTAGTTGAGCTGATCAAATATTGAAGGTTTCCAAATAAATGAAAGGGTGATATCGAAAGGAGCATAATAAAGCCATGTATATATCTATGAATGTGTGACAATGACTCAATCAATACTGAGTGGTGCTGTTGGGGATTTTGCCTTGTTTCAACTGGGAGAGAGCATATTCAGCAGTACGGATGAGATCGGCAACATTGTGTTTTGAAACCTCCTCAGAGCCAAACAAGAAGATGGTCCTAACCTCAGCTTTCTTGGCAAGTATTGACGCATAACTAAGCTGCAATTTTGGCGAGTTGATGCTCCTAAGTAGTTGTCGGTACAAAGAAAGAAGTTTTCCTCTGTTCTTTGCAGCCTCTTCTGCCGTTAACCATAACAGACTCATCATGGCTTCGTCCTTCGGAACAAGAATGTCCTGCGAACAAGGAGAAAATGTTCATTGGGTAATTTTGTCAAACACTTGGTGCGCAAGAACAAAAACACCAAAAGCAGGCTACCGTAAATTTCAAATCATTAACGATACATCACCCTAGCAGTTCGATATCTATATGTATGATTGATTTCAGTACTAGTATAGTCTCACATCCGATCTAGAAAAACAAATAAGAACGATGACTTGCCTTCAGCTGTGAGAGATTGTCCAGCGAGCGAGAGTGGCCGATTCGGGACTAAAAAAGTAAATAATACTAACTTCTTAGTTCTTAATTAGAAAAGGAAATATTTGCACTAAAAGCATTTTTGTTTTGTCTGGAAGAAATTGCAAGACTTTTAACAAAACCTCAGAATTTTAATTTTGACCAAAATTAAAATAAAGCTTCAAAAAGTTCCATTTGATTTTTCAATTATAACACTGAATATTATTTTCATAGAACTTAAACAACACAAGATTGTTCCAAATTGTTGCTTTCTTTTTCAAAGATAAGGGAACAAAACTAATATAGAGAGACAATTGTGGTACTTCTGTTCCAAGCTTATACGAGACAGAGACACTCAACATTTACATTCTTTAAATATTCTCTACAGCAAAAACCATTCACACATTTTCAGGTTTACTTGTCTTCTCTCTTTACTCCAAAATCCTAAACTCCCCTGTTCACCTCGTCTTTACCACATTTGCTTTTATGGTTTCATTCTGCAGTTTCCGCAACTGACTTTCCTTTCGTATCTACTACAGTCGTCCGCTTCTCCAGAAGCCCAAGTTGGTTTTGCAACACCTACCGAGAAAACAATTTTATTGTAAACTCTGACCTGCTTACGAAAAAAGGTAGTTTATGCGCTAATTATATCGACGTACCTCTATTTGGGACTCAAGAAATCTCCTCTGTGCTTCCACCTCCGTCTGAGGAAGCAATGAATAACCTTGAGACCTTCATATGTCCAATCTTAAATGTTAGTTAATCTTGACCATCATCTATATAGTCGATGATAACACAAGTTACAGAAAAGAAAAGTTATACAAGCTAATTGCAAGGCCTAACATGGTATATTTAAGACCGTACAAGTGAATAAAAGACATGACAGAGAAACTGTCACCATAATAGCTTAAGCTACAAGACTCAAAAGACACTAACTAAGATCATGTCTGAATATATTTGCTATGCATACTATTGGTTATTTCTTTGGTAGCCTTCACACATACCATGCTAGTGTGTTTGCAGAAGATGGATAAACAACGGATCTCCCATACATTGAGGCTGCAGAAGCAGCAGCTTGCAACCTAGCTTCGTGCCTGCTCATATTCTCACTGGCAGCAGCAGCTACTGAAGATCCCTGGCCATCTGAACTGGAACTACCGATTCCTGTTCGAAGCGTAGAGCATCATTAGTCTCAATGTTTCACAAAACAATATAGGATTCACCTTCCGGACATGCTGGGTGCAGATGTCATTTGCTATACCAAGTACCTCAAGAGACGATCAAAATTGGGAGCACAGAATTCCAAATTAAATATATTCATTATGAAAATATATGTATGAATAGCAAGATCGGTACCCTGCTGCAGGGATTGTTGGTGTGATCCACGGTTTCCAGAAGCTGCTGATGTAGCATTCTCAGCTGGCACAACCAGCGCTCTGCAGGTGGGACATGTGTTTTGTCGTTCCAACCATGACCGGAGACAATGCACATGAAATAGATGGCCACATACTAATTTCTTCGCTGAGGTCATTTCCTCACGACATATGATACAAGTGGCATCATTTCTGCAAACCCCAAATTAAAAACTGTGATTGATCTAGCTATGTAAGCATAATCAAGTTCAGTAAGCTTAAAAGATATTTAGAATATCTGGAAAGATAAATCTTCTGGGAATATCTGGAACTTACGAGCTAAGTTCTTCAGGAGTTGCATCAGGAAACCGATCATTCATATTGGAAGTGATTTTACGATATCGGAGGTAATCAGTCACACGAATCTTGAAGTTTCTGAACGTTTCGTAGAGCTCTCTTATTAGATGCAAAGGAAGGCCATAGTTCCTATGCAATAAAAAGGTGATACTCGAATTAGGATTCAAATTACAATACTAAAATGGCATAAATTGCATAAAGAGAGACGCAGTAGATCTATTGTTTTGGCTTGCTGGCTGCTTATTATTTCTCATTTTCTGATTTTCATCAGCTACAAGTAAATCTATTATCTATGAACGCACCAATGTAAATTATAATATGAAACCAAGAGAAGACTCATTGATGGAAATAAGTGTAATGATAAAGTTATGCAAGTAACTCTTGAAACAAGTATCCAGCAATAAAAAGATAAGGCGATAACGAGTTGTGACATACTAAAATTTCAGCATGTTAATTAGTCAGGATTCAGTTATCTTTAAGTGGTATAACATGTAAGTTTGGAATAATGAAAGACGTATATGAAGTAAAAACTTACATGAATATCATGAGGAAGAAGCAAAGATACATGGACAAGTGAAGCAAGTCTCGGACGAGCTCCAGATAGAAAGTATAAACTGGTTTTCCTTCCCATTGACCTTCCTTGAGCATATCCGTGACATAGAAGGCATACTTTACAATAATAGAAACAGTTGTTGTTGCAAGAATCATATACCTGCAACAGAAAAATATCAACTAAGTCTAATGCTTGGGTGTATGATGCAGAGTTCATTAAGACAATAATAAAAAAAACAAACAGTTAAAGATGGGGTACTTTCACATGGGTTTTGATGGCATAATATAACAGAAGAATACATACTAAACAATATGCTAATATCATAGAAAGAAAAATCCCCAAACTTGTGATCACCTGTACCCAAGCTATTTTCAAATATCTTTGATGCTTGATAGCTAGTTAAGCGTTTAAAGCTAAGGGATTGATTAAACCAAAATCCTAGTAAACGAAACAATAATTAAAAGGCCTGCAAGGTAGGGTTCACAGAAAACATTTTCAGGATAGTAATAGTTTTTCTCATAGAGTCCGACACCTAAAGAGCTCAAAGAAAAGTCATAACTCTAAACACCACTCTCCCTCAATAAATCTTCCACTCTATATGATTCCAAACCCAACAAAAGTAGAGAGGAAAAGACACTAACTCAAACGTGAAGAAGACAGACATAGAAGCTTTCCGGGACTGAATCAATTTCCGCATAGAAGCATACGTAAGGAGGCCATCTAAAAGCAGAAGAAACACCATGAAGGAAACAATACGAACATGAGAGAGTAAAGTAACAGAAGGAGTAGTCTCAATATACTCGACTCTCTTCTGAGCCATCCAATGCAAACCCTTGATCAACAAAAGAGTCACAACCAAAGAGATAAAACCAACAGAGAAGTCCTGTCGAAAAATAGTGACAGCAAAGAGAATCTCCATGAGTTCTCTCCACGCTTGCTCATTCAAACGCTCAACCTCAGCTTCTCTAAGAGAACCCAGAAACACAATTTTGACAAGATTCCATAAACTGAACATTAGAACCAAACCCATGTTCAAAAGAACCACCAAATTGATCTTGGACGTCGATAGATACACAGCCGCGGGGTAAAATTGACCTCTGGTACTGAAAGCATGGTAAATCACGGCCAATGACGCGAGGGTACTAACTCCTGCGTAAACCTTTAGCTGAATCATTGCCTTCAATCTGCTAATCACATATATACATCACAAATAAGGGTAAGTTTTTAACAAATTTCAGGTTTTTTGAATAATCTCATGATTTTGAAAAATTCAGGCCTCGACCGAATACAAAGATCAGGGCAAGAATGAAAAACGTACATGAAAGAAGGAATCACGGGCGAGCTAGAGAAGGTAAGAATCAGAGAGAGAGAGAAATATAATCAAAGGCTTGAGCTTTCCATTTAGAAAATAGAAATCGCGAGCCAAAGGAAAGAAGGAAGAAGAAGAACCACTCTTGTCGTCTGCGTAAGCATAGCCAATGGTTTTATGACACGTGTACATTAATATATAGATCAAACGGGTTAGTTCAGTCCAGTCCAGTCCAGCCCAGCCCAGCCCAGCCCAGCCCAATTCGCTCTAAATGCAGTAAAAAGTTTACTCAAGTTGAACATTTGGTGCAAAAAAATGTCGGGTAATCCTTTAAATCTTAATTCTTTTATTTATAACCAAGATAAATAAAGTAAAAATAGCACTCTATCACACTTGCTATACATTTAATATCACTATGACACACTTCTTGACTATGAGACACTTTTTTTATAAGAAACTGACATATATATCCTTTATAAAAATCCAACCTATTTCCATTTCACTTTCTCAATATTTTATTACATATAGTATATCTTAAAAAAATCATAATAACCATAAAGTAAAAAGAGGAAAAAGTAGAGATTTATGTTTATGGATAATCATAGAACAAGATCCACATGATCTCATCCATAATTATAACCACTGTCAGCCTTTGTTCATCAAATTTGAAGCTCTCGTTTGATTTTTGAAAGTTGTGTCTATGTTTGATGCTTGTTCTTTTACATACAAAGTTTAGGTTTAATCTATTTTAGTTTTACAGCAAAAATTATATAAAATTTTAAAATACTTTTTTGTTTACTTTTCTGCTTGATTTTCTTAAAATTAACTATAGGTAACAAGATAACTATATGGACTATACTTCTTGGTCAATCAAATTTTTTTTCCAGAAAATATGTTTAAGTGAATGATAAGATATCATTCCTTAAGCAGTGCTAAATAAGAAATAATAGATTCGAACCCGCACATACGTGCGGGGATAATTTCATAAGTTATTATTTTTTTTAAAAAAGAAATATATATGTTGTTGTTTTTCTGATTTTTTTTTTTTTAGACTTGTTGATAGTGTTATGTAAATTATTTTTCTTACAATCTTATCCATATTGTAAATTAAATTTTAGTGGTAGTAATGTTTGTAGTATGTATTATTCATTATTAAATATTGTATTTATGTTTAATTATTTATATAAACCTTCCTTAGATTTGTTTACTATACTGGATCAGGTTTAAATAAAATAAGGCTCATTCTTGGTCAATGAAACCTGTTCTATAATTGTTGGACATGCAATATGGGCCTCGTTTTTTTGTATTTAATGGCCCACATAGAAGTTCTTTTTCTGGGGAATACGAAACAAAAGGAATGTGTAGGAGAAGATTTTTTTTTTTTTTACAGTAGAAACCGATCGGTTGTATTTTCTTACGCAAATCTTTGAATCAATCTTCTTTAGCATCGAATCCATCTCAAAGTTGAAGCAAAGTAAAGAACGATTAGGTAAGCCAAGATTGGTATTTGTGTTCGCTGTTTGATTCAAATGATTCAAATTTTCTTATTCAAAATTTGAATGAATTTATCGAAAGAGTTTCTGTAATATTCTTCAAGTTTTCGTTGTTAATTTGTGGATAATATCATAGCCGTACTCAATTATTTTTCAGAGTTTTAGTTAGATTCGTTTAATATATGATTCTGATGTTTGAAATTGTTGTTATGTTTGCCGGACAAAATGAAGAAAATATTGATATTATCCAATACTATTTTTCGATCATTTTCGTTCTTTGTAAATTTGTTTGTTAGATTAGATCCTCTTTTATGTTTCTTATTACATGTTTTCTTTATAACTCAATTGTTTTGGGTGTTTGTCTGATTTTATTTCTTTCTTTTAGTACAGGGAAAAATGGAACCAAATAAAAGACAAAACTGGCGAGGAAGAAGATACTTACAGATAAAACTTTGTTAATCCATTAAGCTGTATATTCAATCCAATCGATTATAATTTTCTATTTGATAGTTTTGATATGTTTTGCTTGCTGGTTATTTCTGTTCTGTTTTAACAAACTGTTTTATATGCAGGTTCATCATTGAACATGGTTAGAAGTATGGTGTCCCGCCATAAAACTGCGAATAAGATAACTCCGTTTATCGGTTAGTCATTCCAAACTTTATTTTCTTTTTTTTAGCTATTTCTTAAGAAAATGTTTAGAAATCACTTAAACAGAACATACATAACCAGTAACACTGCCTACTTCTACATCTGATACTTTATATGTATCATTGCCACCATTGATGTTGCGGGTTTCAACATTTGCTATGAACTGGTAGGTTTTTCCAACCAAACTATGTAAAACTTCTGGAATCTTGGTTGGATCTTGAAGCTGTAAAGTGCATGACATTTTATCCAATGTAAGTAACTCTTCTTTTCAATTTTTAGACAATAAAAAATAATTAGAATCTAATTAGAATAGCAAACGCTACCTCATCGTAATTGCCTGCCAAAATCTCTGCCAATGTTTGATTAACAATAGCTTGAGCATTATTGTCGAACAACATTAGCTTGGTTTCGGCAGTGTGGTCCATAACAGACATAATCAATTTGTACCTTTTAGAAAGCAAATAATGAACTGGGTTAGTTAAATAACATTTCTATTACTCAAAACATGAGTATTATCTATTACCCAAAACATGATTATTAGAGGAAAAAGAATAATAACATAGGATGCACATTAGTTGTGTTCTCACTACATTGTGCACACCAAAAAAGACGTTTCTTGATCTTGCGTTTAGCGTCGTTCTCTTTCTTGGGAACCAACATAGCAGTTTTGTCACACTTTACACAAGTGAAGTAATACCAACCATACCAATACATACCAATTAAGATGGTGTCATTAAGTCCTTCATCACCATTTATGCTTTTAAAGCTTTTCAAATCAAGATACCAGTCATCGATATAGAAGAACAACGGTTAGTGATGGTGGTGTTTGTTATGGATATCTTGAATGCATGGTTCGTTGCCCTGTTCTTTCCCAAAGATTTTGTGAGCTGGAAATTATCGATTATTCTCCACTCTCCCGCCGCAATCAATATGTAAACCAAATTGTTTTTGATTGTTGCATGAATCAGAGTCCTCTATATGAACAACACGTAAAACACAGGAAATATCAATATCTATTAAAGTAGAGTTATGACAAATATTTTTAAAACTATCAGTAAAATACATTTACATCAACATCAGCGAGTATCTATCTCCAAGGTTTCTCCTGAGAAACTCGTGTACTGCCTGCAACTGTGGACAATCTTGACTTGTATCTTCCAAGTCGTCTAGAAAGGTTTAGCAAGGCTTGTGAAATCATTGTGAGCAACCATTTCGTTTTTTTTTTAGAATGATAGGTTTCTTGCTTGAAGTATTGGATATGTGTAAGTCGTTCATTATTCAGGCTTTTATAGGATGTGCGGGATGTTTTACAGAATATACGATGGTATTGAAGATTTGATTGTATTATCTATGAAGATTTGGTAAGTAGCTAAAATTTAGTAAACAAAATATTGTTTAGGTGATTTTGATTTGTTATTATTTATTGGGAAGAATCAAAAAGAAGTTGATATGGTAAGATTATGTTAACTGATTGATATTGTGGTGTTAATTGTGAAGATTTTCCCTTGGAATCAAAGCTAATTTTGTGGAGTTGATTCCTTCATAAGAGTTATTGTTATGGTAGGTATTAATAGTAGCCTATTTTGATGTGATACTGTATATGTTTAGAATTTAATTGCATCTGATTTTAATCTGTTTGGATCCTATGAATATAAATCTGTTTGGCTATCATTATCAATCTGTTTGGTTCCTTTTTTAAAGTTATCCTTATTCTGTTTTCAGTGACATTTCATTGTAATAATGTCTAATTTTATGTTTTTTTATTAAAAATACTTCCCTTTTAATAGTATAGATATCTCAATTTGCAACAAAATTGTTTCACACCAGACAAATAACGTGGAAGTTATTTCTAATTTAAGTTTAAGCTATATGCATTAATGGTAAACAAAATATTACGTCCATAAAGAGCCATCCATTTGGATATGTTTAGGGTTTATAGTGTAAGTTCTAGGGTTTATGTGGAAGTTATAGTATAGAGAGATTATTGTTTTAGAAATCAATGTGGATAGGGGTTACGGAATCCATAGGATATGATCGATTGTTTACATATTCTCAAAGTTTTTCATTTACATTTTTTTCGTAATGTCTAGTGTTTAGGGCAGAAATTTTGGAATCCATGTGAATAGATTCATTTGGATAGGAGTTTTGGAATCCATGTGGATAGATTCATTTGGATAGGAGTTTTGGAATCCATGTGGATAGGGTCACTTGGTCAGATATTTTGGAATCCATGTGGATAGGATCACTTGGTCAGATATACACTCTCTATTAACACAAATACTCTGGAAAAAAACTTATACATAGATTGGAAGAATTTAATGCTTTAATTGATGATATTCATACATAGATTAGGAAGAATATAATTAGCATCAAGATAGATACATAGACAAGAAACAATGATTGTGTAGTGCTAGTGGTGGTGAAGGGACAAATAGAGAAGAACTAGGTACCAACCCGCACATAGTGCGGGATAAATCCATTCAAATAAAATATTAGGAATAATATTATTATTTGAGATTTAAGATTCGTTTGTGTAAAACAAAATCTGTAAGTAAAGTTTATTTTTTGTGTTTATTCAAGTTTGTGTTTATTTTGTGTAAAAATACCTTTCACACGTGAAATATTTAAACGTGAAAAAGAGTATCAAAGTGGTGGAGAAAGTTTTGATTTCTTTTGTATTTCTAAAATCAAATTCACATCTTTTACGTTTCACATTGTTATTTACATCATTATGCCATTAAATAGATAAAGTAATATTTTTAGGACTAATCAATTTAATTTAAACTAATTCTAATTGTAAAAATGCAATGAGAAAAATGTATAAAAAGTGATAAATAATCAAAAAGTGTAGTTCTGGTGAAAACTTCAACAACATGAATACCATGTAAGATTGCTGAGTCACATATGTTTAAATAGTCATTAGAATTTTTAAATAGGAGACAAAGTTTTTGTTTTTTCAAAAATTTAAATTGGTGAATAGATTTAAAATTGTTTGTGAATTGTTATTTATTTTGAAGATTATATTGTGATAATTAATTTTTAATTTACATGAATATTTATCAAAACAAAATTTAAACCGGAGAATAAGTTTGGAGTTTCAAAAAGTTAAATAGGTGAATAAGTTTAAATTGTTTGTGGTATGTAATTTACTTTTATGATTATTATGATAATAGATTCAGTTAAATTTTCTACATATAGTTGAATCGTCATTAGACTTTTTTTAAAATAGGTGAATTACTTTTTTTTTTGACAAAGGTGAATTACTTTGGCATTTTTAAAATTAAATAAATGGTTTATAACTTTTTGTGAAATGTAATTTACTTTTAATAATTAAATAGGTTATGAAAGTGAAAATTAAATACATTTTTAGATTTTAATAGTTGATTAAATTTTTCATTTTTAAAAACTAATAGGAAAAATATTGCCTATTATATTTCATTGGTATCTATATATACATTTTTGGAGACATTTAGCAAATAAATCTTGGAGTTGCAACCTATTTACAAGCATGCCATTAGCATCAATTATTAATTTTTTTTTATTTAATTAATTAATATTAAGTTTTGATTTTTGGAAACAAGATTTCCTATCCTAATAAAATTTCCAAAACAATAGGAACCACTCCCTTTAACATTGAGTATTAAAATTATAATTAATTTAATTAATATTAAGTTTCCAATTTTACAAAACAATATTTTCTCCACACAGACATTTCCTAAACAATCGGCCTAATCAATAAACGATAATGTTTTTAAAACCGGACCGGAAAGTGAACCAGAAGTCTTTCGGGTTGTTGGGTCAATTAGTCGGACCGGTTGAACCACGGGTCAATTAGTTTATTAGTTCGTTTACATTTTATGAATATAACATCTACTTTTCTATAAATATATGAACAAAACATACATAGTTAAGTATTAGCGGTCGATACTATACTAATAACAAAATACTTTCCAATTTCTATACTAACTAATATATCTATATTTGTAAGGTTGTACATTTTTAAAAAATACGAATTAAACAATAGTTTTATATATAGTTAATCTATAAAATAAATTACATCTATTTTAACATTTTTGGAGTACATTTTTGTGACATCCTCTCTTATCGTTGTATCCAAACAAGTTCCAACTAAATTCTCTACAATCCTTACAACCAGACAAAATGATTTCCTTATTTGATAATATCAATTTCCTAAAATCTATCTACCTAATTTAATTTTATATTTAATTATTTAAATTACTATTTAATACATAAAGTTAATAAAATTATATATTTTTTTTAGCATATGATGTGATTTGAATTTTCATAAACAAATATATATTTTAAAAATTGTTTTAGGATTTTTGTAACCAAACAAGTATATTCGGATATAGATTGTTTTACATTTGAGTTATTTTAATATATAATGAATATCTATCTTAACATTTTTATTAATTACTGTGAGAACACACCCACATATATAACAATGTAACATTTATAGTAAAACTCAAAAAAACTTGATCTATTTATAATATATTTAAAAGTTTTTTTTTTTAAATTGTCTCGTGATGTACCACGAGGTCAAACCTAGTATTTATGTAAATGATAATGAGAAATGAGAAGTAATAGCATTTATTAAAAGGGTACAAGAACTCTCTAGGCGCGACACCTCAGTTTTTTTGTGAGAATGCTTCTCTATTAATATATAGGGGATAAGAAAGAACACACCACTAAGAGAGAAAAGAATAAAAAAACATGTAGCGAAAAAGAGAGAAGAAATATAAAGAGAAAAGACAAGAAATGAAGAGAGAGAAGAACAAGAAAGAGACAAAAATATTTGATATGATTATTTTGTTGTTGCTTTTAGTAAGAATATAATGGTCATAATATTTAATGAATAGTAGAAAAAATGATGCAAAATTGCTCTAATAGTAAAAAGTGTGTAAAGTGAAAGAAGTTTTATATAAAGTGTGTTATTGTGTCAATCTCCCATAAATAAATCCGACTGGTTCGCTTTGAATATTCACATCGTTTAACTAATGAAGTAGCACATTTGTTAGCACAACTAGGTGCCTTAATACAGATTTCTATACTGATTGTATAAATCCTTCTGTATGGATGATGAAACTTTTGTATGTTGATATATTTTATTATCAATAAACTATATTTTGCTTTAAAAAAAATCAAAAAAAAATCAAGTAAATATTTTTAAGAACTAATAATATTATCATTTTTGAAGTTCTAGTATAACTATTTATTCTAAAATCTGAGACAACCATTTGCAAAAGATAAATTAGATAAAGTCTTATAAATATATATAAATAAGAAATTTTATATTTTATTCATTCCACAAAAATTATTGTTATACAACAAAGACTATGTAAGTTTTTATAATTTTAATATGATGTGATATAATTTTTAATAATAAATGTTTAATTCAAATAAAAAAACTTTGATAAAAGTTTACAAAAGTTAAATTAAATGGGTTAGTATGAAATTTTTATAAATAAAAGGTGTTAATAGTATCTATTTGGAATATTTTTTAGAGGAAAAAATAGAAAAATACATTGGATCAATAACTCATCCTACTATATTAATTGAGAAGTACAATTATGAAACCAACCTTATAAAGTGTAAAAAAAATACATATATTGTTATGCCATTAGTCTTAACTCTTAAGGCAACTGTTTAATTTTTCGGTAAAGCTAAAAGTATAATTTTAAGATTAGTCTTTTAAAATAATTATTAATTCAAAAAAATTATTTTCTCTCTCTAATTATTATGGATGAAAATTACTAATTAATTTTAAAAAATTGTAAACCAATCAAAATTTTTAAAAATAAGATTTTATATCTAGGTATACAATATGATTATATTTGATAACTACATTTGGAAGATTTTTTTAAAGATTTTAGATTATGATTATCTTTCTTTAATTTCATACACAAATTGTTTTGAATTATCATATAATACAATAAATAAATTGTAGAATTTTTTCTGCATATGTTTTGAAAGCGTGAAAAGCAAGATTATGAAAAAGCAGAAATTTTCGATGGGTGGTCTCTTTTTTTTTTTTTTTGATAAACCTCCATACTCGGTACTCGGTAGTAAAAAAAGTTAACTGTCTTTGAAAATTATATAGACCCAGAAAATAACGATTCCCTTCGTTTTCTTGTCCTGAGACTAAGTAAGACACATTTCGGCTACAACTTCACATTTTGAGAATGAAATTAAACTACTTTCCTTGTGATTTATGAGATTGTAACAATAGCAGAAAAAATCATGTGGTTATACCTTATGACTAATGTCAACAGAACGAGTAAGCAAGTGTGTTGTCCATTATGTAGATCGTTGCACATTTTATTGCTTTTTGCTGTCATCTACTGGTTGAATACAGCGACAATGAAGCAATCAGAACCACGAATTTTACAAGATCAGCGTGCTGGAGAAGGACCAGAAGACTATTGAGCTTGTTATTTTTTTTCAACTAATGCGTCACTGTCATTGTTGATCTACATGGAAAAATCTAAGCTATATAAGTTTCATAGATGATTGTGGGGCTGCTTTGGAAGTGTCTGCCTATTAATATACTGCTAATTAAGTTCAAGATTCTTGTTAAACTTCTCATTGATTCACTCAGGTTTCAGGTCTTGCTCTCTTCTAACTAGCTTGCACTCTCTCTCAATCTGTTTCACTAATTAAACGATCATGTTCTCTTTTTCTTCTTAATGGTTCTTCTCATATTTCTCTTTTGTTTATGCAGAATCAACGGATTAAACTCAAACAATTCTCCATCAGCCAAAAATACTATAAGCAAGCGAAAGTAATCTCTCAAGCCATGACATTTCGTGAAAGTTGCATCCTTGTGCTCCTCTTTGTAGCTTTAAGTGCAACGATTGACAGAGTTTGTGATCCAGTGTGCCAAGCTAAAGAACCCTTCAACTGCAGTGATGTGCAAACTTTCAATCGAACTGATTTCCCGAGAAACTTCACTTTTGGTGCAGCAACTTCAGCATATCAAGTATGTTATTTCGTTATAACTTATTTTACACCACTCTTTAATTATGCAACAACTAAAAACTACTAGGAAGAATTTTTTTTGAATTGATTTTCTTGTAACTAGATTGAAGGTGCCGCGGGTAGAGCGGTTAATGGATGGGACTACTATACTCACAGATATCCAGGTTTTTTCAAAGTTTTTGATATTTAGACAAATATAAAATACATATATGCATGGTTTATGATCATATATATACATTTTGAAAAATATATTTGCTCACAGTATAGACTTTTCATCTAGCAGAAAGGGCTCCAGACCGCGCTACGGGAGATGTGGCATGCAACTCTTATGAGCTTTATAAGGTTATTAAATTTATTTCAAATGAAATATTTTGTCTATCTGAAATTTTAATCGAGAAAGTTCATTGCTTATTTATAGGAGGATGTCCAATTACTGAAACGCATGAATGTTCAAGCTTACAGATTCTCAATAGCATTGTCAAGGGTCTTGCCAAGTACATATTTACTCTCATTCTTTCTTCAATCTTCTAATTGGGGTTTTCGATCCTTTTTTACACTTTTAAAAACCTTTGCTACATATATATTTCTCTATTAAAGGGAAAGCTGTGTGGAGGAGTGGATAAGAACGGAATAACATATTACAACAATCTCATCAACGAACTGAAAGCATAATTATTCCATAATTTGTCATGAATGATGTATATACACACCAAAACATGCATGTGCATGTTTCTTGTTATTATATCGTTATGTATTAGTTACACATACGTAAGCATAGAACCATTCGTGACAATATTCCATTGGGATGTCCCACAAGCTTTAGAAGACGAGTATGGCGGTTTTTTAAGCCGACGTATAGTGTAAGCGATTCAATTCTAATACATATGTTTTTACCAAAACTCTCTTATTATAGTTATTTGGATCTTCGGCTACATTACATCCTACTGTTGGAGACTTGGAGTAAGTAACTCCTTATTTTTTCGTATACATTACATTTATTAGCTTATGTATGGTCGTATATATAGGGGGGATTACAAGGATTACGCTGAGCTTCTCTTTCAAAGATTCGGGGACAGAGTGACGTTTTGGATCACATTTAATCAACCTTACACGTTTGCAAACAGAGGTTACGGAGATGGAACATCTCCACCGGGGCGATGCACAGGTTGTGAATTTGGTGGAAATTCTGGTACAGAACCTTATATTGTTGGCTATCACCAACTTCTTGCTCATGCTACAACTGTACTTACATACCGGCAGAAATACAAGGTATTTATTTTACAAATAAACCATGAGATTTTTGTCGTAATTTCACATATAAAAATGATTAGAAATTTATTTATAGCTAGGCATGCTTAACAATGTTGCAGAGATTACAAGGTGGAAAAATTGGTATAGCCTTAATTGGAAGATGGTTTGAGCCTTTAAATAAAGCAAGTGTTTCAGATCGTATGGCTGCGCGGCGAGCTTTTGATTTCATTGTTGGATGGTTCTTGGATGCTTTGGTGTATGGAGATTATCCGAAGATCATGAAACATACCTTAGGAAAAAGATCGCCAAGATTTACAGATTTAGAGTCTCAATTAGTGAAAGGATCCATAGATTTTCTAGCTTTAAATTATTACATCACACAATATGCAACTGATTCATTGCAACCAATTTCAAAACCACCCAAGATCCAAACTGATCGAGGAGCCAACTTTAGCAGTATGTTTATCCATCAGTTTTTAAATTTATTAATTAAATGGTATTTTTCCATCTCATAAATTGGGAATATTATAGTACTTCTCTATATAAAACTTGCTTCTCTTTTTTATTTTTCTTCTTTGCTAAGCAAAGCCTTCTTTCTCTTTGGTTTCCACCTTCTCTTTCTACTCAAGAATCAAGCCAGCGACTTGGTAGTCCAAAACAAAACTCGAATTCACCCATTCCACAACCACAATTAACAGTTATCATGGTTAACAGTTAAAACGCCAGAAGTACCCAACAAAATTATACGTACAGATTTCAAATCTCGATACATTTGCTATGGCAGGAGCGAAAAGGGAGGAAGCACGGTGCAGCAACCAACCTCATCACTTGGCTGGATAAGCAAGTTCGAAATAAACTCTTAGTCGTCGTTCAAAGAGAAGGAGTACGAAGCAGGCTTACAAGCTTGGTTTGCATCTAGAGGTTTTTAAACATATTCATATGTATCTTTAATCTCTAAATACTTTCAGTAACTTTTGCATATGATGTAACCAAACATTATTTTTGTTGTTGAATTATTTTAATATTATATTCAGAAATGAGTCGTTTAAAAGAATAAGAAGAATGGGGAAGTGTCTTTGTCAAGTGGTTCAGCACCACCTCTATGATCGATCCCCCCGGAGTTCGACTCCACTAAATTATGTTACCCATCGGAGTTCGACTCCACTAAATCATGTTATTCGCCGTAGTAAGGATTGATTATGAATTAGATCTCATCGATTCAATGATGATAAAAAAAACAAGTTGAACTTTAATTGAGCAGAGAAGGAATTTATTATGTGTGAGAGAAGGATAATAATCAAAATGTTTAATTATTATGAATTAATTTACTCTTGAGAGTATTAGTCTTCCATCCGTGGAATCACAATTTGGTAGGATAAAACTGAACTAACCATATGTTCTTTACAAAGAATAATAATGAATATGTGATACAAGATTGGAATCACTCCAACTTTATGATCAATCCATGATTGAGAGATTCAGAGCTTGTCACACGGAATGGTGTAATCCATGAAATGGCTCTGAAGCATTCTCACGTAAATTAAGGGGTGATACAATGGATATAGGTGTGATTGACTCACTCAATCAATGGACAAACGATGTTATATCATAAGAACAAAAAGAACTCGTCTTTGAAAGAAAACTTACATTTCTTTTTTGACATCTTTGGATCGACAATGCCTAATCCATACCCAAATCCCTACTATGCAGTGTAACACGATTTAGTTGATTCGAACACCGATGGAGAAGGTGGAGCCAAATGGAGTCAACCACTAGACTAAAGACACATCTCTAAAAACATTACCTTTATTAAAATATAAGATTAAGAGCGTTTTACAATGGAATAAGAGATCAGCTTATATAGAGCTGGGTAAAACACACTAAAGCTAAAAGTAATAAACAAATTGCAACATTTTCAAAAAATATGGTTTTTAGACTATCAAGTGTACGTGAAATCGGTCCAAATAGGGCAAAGGGGGTGTGTAACTTGGAGAGGTAGTTTTGTAGTCTTAGAGCTTCTAGTGCACTTGGTAATGTTCTAACACACATATAAACAGAAGACTAGAAGAGGAAGGATTTGTTGTGTATTGATGACAGTCAGGTCCAAACACGGAAAAAAGTAATAGGACTGAGTCCGCCTAACCTAATGGCTATTATTGTGCGTGGTTATTCTCTAGAGATATTCTTATGGAAGTAGCTAAAGATTCTCATGGTTTCTATAAGAAGCTTTTGACTGTATCCAAAATAAATAAAAATAACAGTTTCCAGGTGGTTTGGATCTAGGTGTTCTTCGGGGTGGTTCTCCACGGGTTGGGACGTCATCATGAATCAAGCAAGTGTGTGGGCTTCTTCCTAGGCTGATCCAATTTTTTAAAAGCTGAAATTCATCATAGCTCACAATTTGGCTTGGTTTGGTAGCAGATTTGACAAGTCTGTCAGCCCGTCTGTCAGCGAGGTCCTCTAGAACCATCTTTTCATTTGGGTGTTTGGTATATGATTCCACCTAAATCATTAGTCTTGTTTGATGATGTTTGATTGTAAGACACTTGCCATCCCATTCATGTGTGTCGTTCATATGGTGTATGACTACGAGTCTCTACCAACATTGATATATCCATCAGGTCAGTCCAAGTTGCTCTAAAGTCTGTAAAATTAAAGTTAGTAAAGTTGGAAGTTTGGTTTTGCCAACATAAACTCTCTCTTAAGACTCACTTTTATCTATTCTCCACCCAAGATCTCATTTTTTGATAGAAGAATCATTTAGGTACATGAAGTGAGAAGAGTATTTACCATTCATCTTTTGCAAGATGACTTGCAAAAAAGTTTGTTCCTTACTTTGATAAAATTTAGGGCCAATTTGTCTACTAACCAAAATCTTAAATCAAATTAAGAATATAGCATATAATTTCAAAAAATTAGGAGATTAGGATAGACCGTAGAGAAAATTACATTTTTCGTGATGGTGTTTTGGTGGTAACGGAAGGTGGAAATAACCGGCAGTGATAACCAGAGGAGGTGTCCGGAGGAGGTGACCGGCCGCAGTGGCTGGAGGAGGTCACCGGCAGTGGTGCCAGAGAAGGTAACCGACGAAGATGCCGGAGGAGGTGACCGGCGGCAGTGGTCTGATAGGTGGCTGGCAGCGGTGGATGGAGGAGATAGCCGGAGGAGTTGGCCGGAGAAGGTGGTCGGCGGTGGTGGCTGGCGGTGGTGGCCAGCGGTGGTGGCCGGAGGATGTGGCCGGAGGTGGTGGTGGTGATGATGGTTGTAGAGATGGTGGTTGTGGTGGTAGGGAGTGGTGGTGGCGGTAGTAGGGGATGTGGTGGTGGTTATAAGGGTAAGTTATGTAATCTTGTTATATAACGCTTGGTACTTAAAGTTAGTAACTCACCCGATTGTGACACGTGTTAGTTTTAACGATCATAGATCAAAGTTAAAAACTCACCGGATTGTGACACGTGTCAGTTTTAACGATTAAATATCAAAGTTAGTAACTCATCAGATCATGACACGTGTCAGTTTTAACGATCAAAAATCACATATCAAAGTTAGTAACTCGTCAGATCGTGACACATATCAATTTTAACGATTAAAAATCACAGTTTTCAAACTTGGTACAACGGTGTATAAGATAATTGTAATATTATTATATTAATAAAGCCTTTGTTAATCTTAAAAGGAAAATGATTGTAAATACACCCCTTTATATAGGCAAATAGATGATAACATATTTTTCACCAAACAAAAGAATTTCAACTAGCTTTGTTTTTCTCGGTAAAATTTTTTTCTTTGTTTTTTATTAATCTTTTATTTTGCTTTTTATGAATACACAAATGCATTTTGTTCAAAATATTGCTTTCAACTTTGTTTTATTAGTCAAACTTTTTTAATGGGAAGACAATTTTCCTTACTTTTTTTAACCAAAATATACTTCTACTTTCTATTTTTTTCAGTTTGGAATAGGTAAGATTAATATGTTGACCCAAAAAAATAGAAGATTAATATATGCATCTTATTTTTCTAATATTGTATTTTAAAATTTATTGTAGTGGTTTTAGATTGCTTATTTAATTAATATATTCATCTTTGAATTATTTGAGATCATATATATTACATTGCTTATAATTTTCTGATACTTCATTAATTATGTCAAATTAATTGTCTTCTAATTTTTTAACCTTAATTGGTTGGTCATAGACCTTTTTTTGTGCAAACATTATTGTTACCATTCGTTCAATCTCAAAAGGAGGTAAAGAAAAGAAGGTCATCAACCTAATGGTTGGATAAAATAGGCTAATCAAACAGAAGCCTACAACAAACATAGATAGATTGGAAAAACATAAATCGTTGTAGATATATAAGAGCTTGGAGACAGAGACTACATCATGGTGTGTCAAAGAAACTTCCATGAATACATTGAGAAATTTAACATTAGTTACCATCAAAAGATTTTGTGACATTGGAAAAAGGTCTTTAGATCATTGGTTGCTAGAGCGAGCCACTTTGAGATAGGTAAAAGACTTGAACGTGTTTTCTCCACACAGGAGGAGGTCAGAGCCAAGATTCTCTCTATGGTAGAGGAGGTTGGACGCAAGATTATCTTCCCAAGGGAGGAAGGTAGGAGAGGTTGGATGCAAGGTTATCTCTCCAACGAAGGAAGGCAGAGCAAAGGTTCTCTCCACGGTGGAGGAGGTTAGACGCAAGGTTCTCTCCATAAGGGAGGATGTCAGAACCGAGGTTCTCTCCATGGTTAGACATAAACTATTGTTATGTAATTTATTTTTTTATTAAAAATATTTTTTGAGCCAACAATTTTAGTGATTAAAGAAACTATGCAAAAGTGAAAGTACAGAGACATATAATAGTTGGCTTAATTTGTTCATATAGACATTTTCTAGGTGGTAGTAAATAATATATTTGTAACATACAGTTTACTTAGGTGTAAAAAATATACTTTTAATGGTAACATACATAAAAGATTTGTATATGGATATAAATAAGTGTATTATAGCAAAAAAATTATAAATAATATATAATAAATTTTAATATATTTTTATTAAATTTAATTTTATTTACATAAATTTAAACCCGCACATCGGACGGGTCTTTATCTAGTTATTATATAAAATATAGAGAATATAAGATTTTATTGGTTAGAATGGTTATTAGGTGAATTATAAAACTTTTTAAGGTTGTAGACTGCAATTTCCCTAAAGCTTAATAGCAGAAGAAAAATCATTTTCCCTAATTTGAAAGCTTTTAGATGAACAAAACATGTTTATATATATGTACGCATGTGTGATTGTAAATATCCAAATCTGAATACAATGGAATCTACAAATCAAGTTTTTTTTTCTTCTAAGGTGTCACACACACAAAATTTCCGTTCGGAATCTATATAGTAGCTATTTCTAAATTCTTCTCGAATTATCTTCACACTCTTAACTCGCAATCAAAATCAAAATCTCAATCTTTCAAAAGAAACTTAAACATCAACGTCATGGTAAAACCAACTTTGTTGAAGCAGATGACGAAGGTGAAAGATGATTTTGTGTTATCGATAATCGAGTATACACACATATATATATATATATATATATATATATATATATATATATATATATTATAGTGGTGTAGGCAACAAGCCTAAATTAAGAAGATATTAATCGAATATACAGGAATGGTTATGGTAAGAAATAACTCTAATTACAAGACTTATGGGATATGATATCAGTAGAGAATAATATCCCAATACCCTCTCTCAAAATGAAGCATAGAGATTCAAAATGCACAGTGTAAAAAAGAAATCTGCAAAGCTTTGCTTCCCAAGCAGTTTAGAGAAGATGTCAGCCAGTTGAAATGTTGTTTGAACATGCATAAGATGAAGGTTATCGGACTTGATTTCGTCGCGAACAAAGTGGAAGTCATTCTCAATATGTTTGTACGCTCATGGAAGAATGGGTTTGTAGCAATGTGAATGGTGGACTTACTATCACAGTAAAGACGCATTGGTTGGAAATGTGGAACACCAAGATCATGCATAATGCGCTATAAATATTTGAGCTCCTTTGTGATATAAGCCATCGCCTGATATTCTCCTTCTGCTGAAGACATACTCACAATCTTTTTTTCTTGGTTTTCTAAGATATTGGAGAAGAACCAATATGTATGAAGTAGCCAAAACTGACCGCCTAGTGAGTGGACAGCTTTTTGTAGTCTCTGGTAGAATGCCCATTAGCTTTACGCAGTTCGCAGTACGACTACAAGTTGATCGTCCCAAATCCATTTATTGCTCGAGAGGACTCCGCTCTTCGAGCGGGGTGAAAAAAGGGGTTTTGATGCCGAGTTCCTGGGGGAACTCTTCTGCGGAGACTTATCCACAACGAATGTCCCCACCCCGGGTTTCGCCATCGGGGAAGGTGATTTTTTGGGGACTGCTTCGAATCGCGACTTAGAAGCAGCATTAAACTTCTGGGTGGCGGCAACCTTTTCCTCTTTTGCGACTATCCAGTTTGAAACTCGATGTTATGCGTCCTAGATGGTGGGGAACTAATTGACAGTTAGTTCTTCTCAGAAGTGGGATTCATGCCACAACCCTTTCTTCAAGGCTGACAGGACAGTTGAGTCCGACAACCCCGGAATTTGGACCTGGATTTCCTTAAACTTCGTGATATAAGAGCAAAGTGATTCTACTGCCACTTTACTTAGGTTCCAAAGCTGGGCGCCGGTCACCGCTGTTTTGATCTGGCTCGAATACTGTTTCATGAAAGAAGTTGACAGCTCCGTAAAACTATCAATCGAGCCTGATGCTAAAGATGTGAACCATAGTAAGGTTGGTCCATAGAGGGTTTCTCCAAACATTTTGTAGTACCCGACATCTTCCTCGTGTGGCTCGAGGTCTACCCGACTTGCCGTGAGCAAGAAGGTTTTAAGATGCGTTATCAGATCTCTTTTACCTTCGTAACTCGTAAATTTAACCTTCCGCGTATCTATTACGCGAACTCGTGCTATTCGAACTGAAAAAAGTGTTCGCTTTGACTCCTCAATCACCCGAGAAATGTCTCGTGCCGACGTGATTGCGCTATGCACATTGGATTGCATTGCCCAGATCTCATTCTGCATTCTATGGATCTTGGGATTAGATGCGACCCCCGGAGGAAGCCTCCTCCCACTGGGGGCAAAGTTCAGACAGTAACAGGCGGAAGAGTAGCCGCCATGGCTCCTGCCGAGATGAGATTTTCACTTGCAGGTGGAGCAGTGGTTTGCGCAACATTCGGGAGCAAAGTTCCAGTCCCGAGTGTTGTCTGTCCTGGTGGGGACGCTACCGCTTGAGCTGGCGCTTGTTGCGGGGTAAATAGTGGGACGAACCCACCAAAGTCCAAAACGCGTTGTCGCGTGGTATGCTCTAACGAAAGAAGATCCATCCAGCCAGCGTACGCACTGTGGAAGATGACAATTCAGTTATCGAGCCGGAAATTTCCTCCAAACAAGAGATAATGTGTCCCTCGAATCTGTTGAAGCGGTCAGCCAAAGCGGAACTTGTCGTCTGCTGACGGTCCAATTTTTCCGATAAATCTACATTTTGAGAGACTAATTAATAGAGTTGTGAAAAATATATGTTTATATATTAATTTATATGATTTCATCTTCAATTTTTTCCTTATGAAAAAAAAACAAATCATGGAAATAAACGCATCCAAAATAATTCAGTTTTTTAACACTCTTAACTTCTTAATTAATTTCCAACATCTGTTGTGAGTAGAGACTACTGACAAAGGATGTAAACAAAGACACGCGTATTGTGGGTGGGATACAAAAGAACGTTTGAATCATCAATAAAATACATTTAAGTTTTAACAAAGTTTAGCTTTGAGATCCTTTCTCAGAATTTTTCCGGAAGGAGATTTGGGAATGGAAGGGACAAAGAAGACCTTGTGCAATCTCTTGTAGAACACCACCTACGTACAAAAACAAGTAAACATACACAATGTATTCAATAAGTTAACCAAAAATGGTATTAATTAATTAAACCCAAAAAAGAAAGATTTCTACGTACCTGTTTGGCAATATATTCTTTAATTTCTTCTTCAGTGATATCATTTCCATTGGATCGCACCACGAAAGCCACTGGAACTTCCCCAGCGACTTCATCATTTTGCCTGCACATTTATGTAGCAGAAAGATTTAAGAAGACGATGCCGTTTTATACTCAACATGCGTATATGTTAGTGTGAGATGATTACTTACGGAACAACAGCTGCATCCGCTATTGAATGGTGGTTGATGAGTAAACCCTCTAGCTCAGCTGGAGGGACCTGTTTTTTTTAGTTCAAATTTGATCATCGCACCACAGTTTATAAACCATCTTCATTATATTTAAACTAATATGAGTGGACTTACCTGAAAGCCTTTGAACTTGATGACCTCTTTGAGTCGATCAACAATGAAGATTTCATCATCTTCATCCACATACCCAATGTCACCTGTGTGAAGCCAACCTTCTTCGTCTATTGTTGCTGACGTGGCTTCTGGATCGTTCAAGTACTCTGCATGCGCGCCAAAAGTTCGTTAAAATTTTTATACCAATTTGTTTAACAATTAATATATATCAAACTCTTTAATTTGCAGTGTTACGTTTTGTAATTTGACCCCTTAATGTAGTTACAAAATATAAAGAAAACACGTCACGTGTACGTGGAAATGTAAAGGACGTGGAGACGTATGCACTTTTGGAATAATATGCATGTCGTACAAAAACATGTGATGATGCGCAAACCTTAAAAAAAAATTGCCGTATAATTCCTTTTTATTTTAATGTTAAGATTTGTCGGTAACTCACTAACTTTAGCTTCTTCTTTTTTCATAAAACATTATTCTTCTGAAACCATTACAACTTTCTCTTCTTCATAAGAATCATATGTATATATATATATATATATATACCTGATTCTGGAACTATTCTTAAATATTTATGAAGATATTTAAACTATTTTGTAGTATTTTCAGTCTAAAATAAATGAGTGGTATATACTTTTTGAAATTCTCCAATAAATTAAATAATGATCTCTTCTCTTTGTTTTACTTTGTTCTAATTTATAATCTCTATTATGGTATCACCTTTCACTGTAAAAAAATTTGTCACCCCAAAAAAAGAAAAAGAAAAAAACGAACCTTTCATGATCTGTTGACCGCGGATACAAATCTCACCAGGTTGGTTGTAACCAAGAGATAGACGTGTCTCAAGGTGAACCACTTTAAGCTCTGAGTTTCGGACCACAGTACCACAAGACCCTGATTTTGTCGGAATCGGTTCTTTAGCGAACCCAAGGCTCATTGACAAAACTGGTCCTGCCTCCGTCATACCATATCCCTGTTATTCGTATAATTTATCCGTTACTACTTCTCTATAGAATTAGAATATTCTTGGCACTATTGTACTATAGTTCAAAAAGATTAAATTAGTCGATTATACGAGGTTTCTCCAATAAACATACATGGATTCCCTACAAAAAGATTAACTATTTAAATACTTTAGGTTACATATCCTTTTTGGAAAAAAACGTTTAAATTTAACTTAAGGTTTCATAGACTTGACTTTGTGGTGTGGAAATATATATCATTATTATATCATTCATTTTTATTGATGATCCATGTGATGTGTTTTCAACAAAAAGATGTGTCTTAGGCTAGTGGCACTCAATAATGATTCCCTCCCATAGTGTTCAGCAGCCTGGTCATCTCCTTTGTAAGAGGAGTTTAATGGACTTATGTCCTAACTTATCAAAACTAAAAAATGGAAAATGAAAACAAGAAAAAAAAAAAAAAAAAACGATGTGTGTGAAAGAAAACGTGACCACGTCACATAAGCGTGTTTGATAATTTGACGACCCCATCTACTTTTTCCACTACTAAATAAAGGATATTTAATTAAGTAGTTCGCACAAAAGAAAACCAATTAATGTGTACGTAATAATATTTTTGGTTTAAACGTCTCATGGCTTCTGATAATATATACTATAAATGTCGTCAAATGTAATGAAATTATTCCAAAATCTCTCAAAAAAAGTTATGTATTTATGTAGGAAGAATATTAGTAGAACATCTCGTATTAATTATTTTTGAGAAGAAAAGCTATCACAAGTAATTAAACACTTATAGAAAATAATTTATTTCTGATTTAAAAAAATTATATATATTTATGAACAAAATAAAAAATTATAGAAAAATATGGAGTATTTTTCGAATTATTGGCCAAAACGACCAAAGTAATTTATAAAGGAAATTAATTTACAAAAAATAAAGAAGAAGACATTTGGAGAAGTTGGGAAAAAGTCAAAAAACTCTTTATAAAGTATATATATAAAGAGAAAGTAATCTTTAGCAAAAAAGAGGAAGTATTAAGTAATGTGAATATAAATTCTGATTGGTCATAGAATTAGATGTATGAATGTATCCATTGCAGCGGCGACCTAAATCATATCCGTATTCTATTTTTCTTTTTCTTTGGTAAGTCAAAACCTAAACAATAACTGTTTTATAATTAAAAATATAAATAAATAAAAAATAAATAGAGATTAGAAAAAAAGTGGTGAGTTGCAATGCGAAATTAGCTTGAGATCAGATGGAGCGAAACGAACGTAACCAAAAATTATGCCGATGTCTTAGACGTAACTCACTCCTCACTCTCTTCCCGTGCATTCTCCTCCCATTTTTTTTTTTCATTTTTTTTAATATTTACTTTTAGCAAAATTATTTCAAATTTTTTTTAGTCATTCATTTTCATCAAAATGAAAATAATAAAATATTTCTTGATTTAAAAAAAAAAAACAAATATGCATAACGAAATGATTCCCGCGAATTGGTAGACTTGTAGTAAAACAAAGTATTAGGTCTGAAAACAGAGGATGAGACAGAGATATACCTGGCCAAGGATGGCTTGAGGGAGACGGCGACGAAGACTATCTTGAAGATCTTTGCCTAAAGGAGCTGCACCAGAGAGAACCAATCTAACAGAGGAAAGATCGTAAGAGTTAACTGCAGGGTTTTTAGCTAGAGCGATCACTAGCGGTGGCACAAGCGCCGCCATTGTCACTCTGTGTCTCTGGATCAGATCCAACAAGGCTCCGATCTCGAACTTGTGCATTAAAAGAACCGTCACACCTGTCATAAGGAGTGATTTAAAAGTTAGATAAACACATTAAATATTACGTGATGAACAAGTATGAAACGACGTAGTAGTTTGGTTACCGGATCGGATGGAGTTGAGGAGGACGCTGTTGAGAGAGTAGATGTGGAAAAGAGGTAAAACGCAGAGTACGACGTCGTTTGGTTTGAGGTAGAGATTTGGGTTGTTTCCATCTACTTGTTGTGCAACGCTTGTGATTAAGCTCTTGTGAGTCAGAACCACTCCTTTCGGTAACCCCGTTGTTCCGGATGAGAACGGAAGCGCAGCCGCATCGTCACCGCAGATATGGACGGTTTCTTGAAGTGGGTATGGCTCGTTGGTGAGGAGTGTAGAGAACGGGAGACAGTTCGCCGGTGTTGGTTCGTCGGTGGTGATGAGAATGAGGTCTTCTCCTAGGTTTTTGAGTTTTTCAACGTATTGAGAGTGAGTGATGATGAGTTTGGCTCCGGAAGATTTGAGCTGTTTGTAAATCTCTTGACAAGTGTAGAAAGGGTTGGCCGTGGTTGAGACGGCTCCGATCATGGAAGCACCCATGAAGGAGAAGACAAACTCGGCTGTGTTTTGGAGAAGGATCATGATGACGTCACCCTTTTTGATACCTAACTTGTACAGCCCGGAAGCGACCCTTCGGCAGATAAGGTGGGTTTCGGCGTAGGTGTAGCTTTTTCCGGTTGAACCAACGATGAGACAAGGTTTGTCGGAGACAGAGGAGAGTTTCTCAAAGCAGTAAGTGTGGAGAGGGAGGTGGTTGGGGATGTCAATGTCTGGGAGCTTCGACCGGAAAATACGAGGAGTAGGAGAAAGAGGAGGAGGAGGATGGACATCGCCGGAGACGACGACGGATGTATCGGTTGGTTTGTGAATCTGAGGTTCGTGTAGAGCTGCAGTTATCATTGTGAAATGTGAACAAGAAGTGTTTTGTATTTTTGAGAATGTGAATGTGTACGTGTTTGATTAGTCTCTCTTGATCTTTTTGTTCAGAAATGAATTTTATGTAAATATATAGTAACGTGCGTGTGTAGGTGGTGATTATATGGAAGAAGAGTTGTCTAAAAATGAAATAAATGAAGAAATTAATATGTGAAAGAGAAAGAGAAGAAGGAGAAGAAATTGTGGGGGTAGGTAAAGGGAATGGCTGATAGAAGAAGAATGGAGGGTCGTTTGGTTTGGTAGGTTTCATATTTTCCCTTTTATACTCTTGCATGTCCTTATTTCTCTATTTTATTTATTTATCATATTTTTTTTATTAATACTGAAATTCTGGTACATATATTGCGTATATAAATAACTAGCCACCAATTCTTTTTTTCTTTTACTAATACTAGGTTTTGAATCCACGCTACGCGTGAGTTTATTTGATATATTTTGATAAAAATTATATATGATTGAATACTGTAATAAAATATTATTTCATAAAAAAGTTAAAATTAGTACTAAGGAAAAAAATTAAATTTCAGATACACAACTTTTTAAAATATAAAAATCAGTTGTGTTATAAAATCAAATCTGATAAAAAAATCATAAATTTAAATTGACGTCCATGTGAGGCAAATCAAACTGATGACCTCACATATCCTAAACTATTTTCTTTGACTACCAGAAAAACGAAACAATTTTATAATCATGAATTTAACTCGTTTCCATATTTAATTGATCGCTACCACCTATGTTTTCGTATTTTTTATTCAATGTTTTCTTATTTTTCATATTCTTTCTTGTCATTTTCATTGTCAAATTTTGTGTTAATTGTCATCGTAACTTTTACCGTTTGGTTCTTCGTTATACTCTTTTTCTTCTTCTTCCTCATCAACTTCTTCACATTCTTCCACTGGAAAACCTTTTTTAGACTACCACACAACTTGTTAACCCATCAAACTCCAAGAACAAAATCATTTCTTTTCTCATAAAATTTGTGAAATTCATGATTACCAGCATAGTCAATACATGCACCCAATTATTGACAATTTTATTCATATACTTATTTGGTTTTAGATCCACGCGTTTAGAAACTTCTCAAACCAAAATCCTTACTTGGTTTATAATATTTTAAAAACATAATAAAATATACTAATAATTATTTATTTAATATGAATCATATGATATATAGAAATATGAGTACACTATAAGAACATATTAATTATAAATAAATAATATCAATTATATTATATCATCAAATAATATCAACCATATCATATTATCAAATAACCGTAACCGTATATAACAGTCACCGCTTGAACCGTAACCATATTTAAACGTAACCATTTAACCGTTTGTTAAACGGTTCTGGTTAAGGTTACAAAAATTTCTAACCATAACCAATGGTTAATAAACCTTAACCGTGACAACCGTAACCCTGGTCATGCCTATGTATAGCTAATAAAACATGTGTGTTTGTCGTCCATCTTTCTTATTTAAACCTCAAAATTTGACTCAAACATCAAATTAAGGTCTTGTGATGTCAATCTTTTTTCCTTAGACCCAAAAATAAAAAATTAATGAAAGAATATCAACTCATCTATAGAATCATACACAAAAATATGTTTTACAACTCATAAGAAATAAAAAGCACAAATGTAGATAAATAAGATAATTTATGTTTTGCATCAATATTTATAATATTTTAAACTTTTAAAAGGTTTCGAAATATAAAATTTGAACCTTTTAAAAAATTTCAATATTTATTATATTTTAAAATTTAAAACTTATAATATTTAAAAACTTTTTAAAAGCTAAGAACTTTTAAAATTTTCAATATTTATAATATTTAAACTTTTAAAATTTTTAAATATTTTAAAATTTTTTGAAACAGTTTAAAGTTTTAATTTGATCAAATAAAAAACCAGATCAAACCAAATAAAACTTTTAAACTTGGATGCCTGATAAATCAAGTTTTCCTGCTCATTCGTTGTTGGAAGCATATTAATCTTATTTATACTGGTTCTGAACCATTGTTTAAAAAATTTCTAGCCGATGTGGGATATTGTGCTTAGTTCTTTGATTTCCATAAATTTAAAATTTTCCTTTTTCTAAAAAATTCTGTAAATTTAAAAAATGTTAATGAATGACATGTCAAATCATGATATGTTGTTTAAAATAATTTTTAATATAGAAAATTCTGAAAATTGTATAAAATGTTAATAAGTGATATGTCAAATTTCTATTGGTTGTTTAAAATGTTATGTGGATGGGCTTAGGAGCTTATAGCTCCTACTTTTTATTAGTATAGATTTATACAACACATTTTGTTTTCATTTGTCCACAATTCACTAGTACACATCTCTAAATCAGATGCATATTATGACTGGTATGGACAGTTATTTTTGGGCTGTATAGACTTTGACCGGAAAATGTTTTGGGTGCAGAGATTTTTTTTGACCGTTAAAGTCTAATTGGTAACCAAAAAAAAATCTGTAAAGCTGTGAATGCGATTGTTATTTTTAAATATAAATAAATGTTAAATATAATAACTAGGATTGATTTTGTGGTACACAACATGTTAATATTTTGTGTATATTTTATATATGTAAAATAAATGTTATTTAATCTGGTGCTATAACACAAATAAATCATTATTCTACAATTTTGTTAACACCAGCAGTTACATTGATTCAGCTATAATTGTATTAAAAATTGTCTAGGGATTAAATCTTAGTTATTTATTTCTACCTTTTTTTTTTGAACAAACAGTTATTTCTACTTTAGTTACTCTTTTCTACGCTAAGCTATCCGACCGAATTCAAGTTTTTAAACACCGTGCTCAATTAATTTCGCAAGTAACACAGCGTACCGATAGAAGCGTTGTAGGCTTTGTAGCCATAGCCATCATTAGGCTAAAAAGGGATGAACACAGTCGTACTTTTCCCACTAGGGTCTTCCACAGACTCGTCGTGTCCGTCTGGTATCCTCGAAAACAATGAAGTTTGTGGAAAAGTATAACTACTATATTCTACAGAACAATAATAATAACTATACTTAAAGGCAATTTCTTCTACATTTGAACGTTGATTCACTATCGAAACTAGTTAGTGGACCACACTTTCGAGAAGTTTACAAAGAATGTGTTTAAGAGATATCATCATTTAATGTAAGCAACTGTACATCCATGGTTCATAGGATTTGCCTGTTCATACCTTGAGACACGAGTGTGCTTTCTTAACCTCTCGATCACCAGCTCCTTTATAACGCCCGTCCCCATTCCATGAATAATAAAGAGGATGGAGCCCGAGTCTCTTCCCGAGATGGCCATGTCTAGCTGGTGAACCGCTTCTTCTGCCCGCATTCCTCTTAGATCCAATGTGTTCTTTGACGTTTGAATCCGCACTGGTTCGCTCTGAATCTGCAACACACTTCCTAGCTCTTTCATGTTTATCTGTGCAAGTATCAGGTACCACAGAGAACTGATGTTAAAACTCAAATGAACATATTACAATCAGATCACAAATTTTCAAAAAATTGTAATTCCACTAGGGAGCGTTGAGCTTGTTTCGGATGTTTGAAGTCATCTCAGATGCTACAAAAAACACTGATCAACTCAGGTGGTTTAGTCTTTCAGGACCCACAGTACCATTTTCATTGTCTGTTACACATACGTTCATTATTTTGAACATTAACAAATAGCCCTTACTATTTTGCTACATTTTCATTGTTCAGTTTTCTTCAAGCTAGAATTTATGATTACATACCAATAATGGTTAGGTAGCTTAAATTTCATAATGAGATACTGCAAGAACGGGACCTGAAAAGTCTATCAGAAAATGATGTATACCTGTCTCTTTGAACGTAAAGAACGATTAGATGTTTGGCTGCTTGTGCTACGCGGAAGGGGCTTTATGTCCTTTTTCTTAATACGTACTCTTATCTTACCATGCTGGACTAGAACTGTCTCATCATCTCCAGGTTCTTCAACCACAGTTCCTAACTTATCTCCAAGTCCAGTTACAAGAACTTTTTCACCTGCTTGTGGCGAGTAGTCACTGTCCGGTTCTTTCATAGTTACAAGATCATTAGAACAGGAGGCTTCAATAATGTCTGCAACCGCCTCTTCGGTTTTCAGAATTAAGGAGTTGTATTGATCAGCTTGAGTGATTTCTAGTTGACTTTCGAACTCAGACACCAGTTTCTGCATCTTTGATTTAGCAGAGTTTAGATCTTCTTGTACCTTTTGGGTTTCTTTCTTCAGAAGAGCCCTCTCACGTTTTTCAAGATCATGCGACTCATGCTCAAGCTTGAGGATAAGATAGGGGAAAAGGATCAGGAACAAAAACAGACGTTACAAGAGTTTAGTAACAACAAAAACAAAATTAATAAATGCCATTTTTACTGTGGAATATATAGAGTGAAAATTGAATCAGATACGAGGAGGACGAGACATATAACCATCTGATGTGTCCTCTAAAAGGACCCTTGAAGGCAAATCTCAACCACCTAAAAGTTTAATAGTTCAACCACCAATATATTCAAGAATAGACAACTGATGTCAGATTACACAACAGGACTATCACCACAATCAATTCTCTCATTACTTCGACAGGGGTATCAAACAATGTTATTATGCTCGTCAAGTAAACATAATATTTCTGGAGGACCATTTCTTATGATTACTACATGCTATAGTCACACATGTAAACGTACAAGTAGAAAGAAGCAATACCTCGCGGTAAAGGTTCATCAAGTCTCTATAAAATGCTGCAGCCTTGGTTGTCTGAAGCTTTAGCTTATTCCTTTCTTCCACAAGGGACTGAAAGAGTGAGCCTTTCCGTTCTACTTCCTGCTTTGGATCTAATTTCTCTGTCCATTTATGTGCATTCTCTAATATTCTTCTATTGAAACCAATGGACTTAGCTACTCTCAATGCATTTGATGAACCGGTACTACCCCAGAGTACTCGGAATGTAGGCTGAAAAGTTTCCATGGAGAACTCCATAGCAGCATTTTGGAATTGAGACTCATTATCCTTCAAGAGACTTAAGTCTCCGTAATGTGTGGACACAACAGCCACATTAACACGATTTTTCATATACTGTAAGATACTGGTAGCAAGTGCAACCCCTTCTGAAGGATCAGTTCCACTACAGATTTCGTCTAGTAGGACAAGCGAATTTTCTGAAATAATATCAAGTATCTGACGTATCCGTGAGATGTGGCCGCTGAAGGTTGAGAGACTCTGCTCCAAAGACTGCAAATAAAAATTTGAAACAAAAAAAAATTGAACAGAGAAGCTTTGCAAGAGATCAAGCAAGATTCTTCGAAAAGAGAAATACGCAGGAATTTTGAAAGTGTGACTCGAACTAAAAATCTTATTTAGGTGTTTTAGATAAAGTTAGTAGCATGTAAACCTAGATATAAACCGAGACGTTAGTAGCTTATGTTACTTTGCAAGAAATTCGTAACGTAATACCTGGGGATCCCCGATGTCAGCCAGAATAAGATCGAACCAAGGCAACCTAGGGCAATTCTTAGCAGGCAGATACATCCCCGACTTCGACATAAGAGATATTAATCCCAATGTCTTTAATAAAGCGGTCTTTCCTCCCGTGTTTGGACCCGAGATGACGACTACTTTGGCTCGGCTTTCAACTTTAATGTCTACTGGCACAGGGAAAATATTTCCATCGCTTGGGCTGCCTAATACTGAACCAAGAAGTAGCGGGTGCTGCGCAGATTCAATGTCTACAGCTAAAGATTTATGGTCTCCACCCAAGTCCAGTGTTTTAGTGTGTTCTGAAGTTAGGTTGGGATAGACACCATTCATCCATTTTGCATGTGATGCTCTTGCAAAAGCAACGTCAAGTTCTAGTATTCTATCCAACAAATGGAATATATCACACTGCGCGTCTGACACTTGAGATGTTAAAATGCTCAGAATTGCCATTTCCTCAGCTTTCTCGGAGTTTGCATACCTCACTTCCATGTTATTAAGCTCTACTGCCTCTTTTGGTTCAATGAAGCATGTTGCCCTTGAGCTACTAACACTTAAAACAACACCACCTGAAAGTAAACTTTTGTGCGCAGCTCTAACAGCTACACACATCCTTGATCTCCGCTGCGTTATCAAAGGCTTGTCAATCCCACCAGCCTGAAAAATCCTAGTTGATATTTCCTTCAAAAGAGAATCCAAATTCTCAATGTTTCTCCTCCTTTCGGATCTAATAATCTCCAAATCTTCACTAGCTCTGTCAAGAACCATAGACATGTTGCAGTCGATACAAAAACCAATCTTGTGCTGCAATGTATCCTTGAAATCACAACCCTGAAGTATATCTACAAGGGGAGTAACCCTGCAAATATAAGAGAAGCAAAAGCTACAGACATAAGCTTCTTAATAGCAATAAGAACACTGAATAACTCTAGATCTCATGACATTCTGATTCTGTAGTATCGCAACACGGTTCAATCATCTTTACATGGCAGTGACGCTTAAAAACACTAGTATCTCGTTGGTTAATCCATCACAATGTCTACATAAGAAGCAAATTGTCTCAGTGATAAGGGAGCAGACCACAAATAAGAGGATAAGACAGGGTACCGTTTATCACTGTTGGCAGCTTCTCGAAGTTTCTGAAATGCTGATGAAGCCGCCATTAATGTGTTGCGAACGGCGCAGAGCTCTCTAACGGTAAGCAATTGACCAGCCACAGCGCGCTCAACGATATCAGACAAGTCCTGGATATCAGAAAGACCTAATCGCCGCGACTCCATCATCTCCATAGCCGCTAACGCAGCCGCCGTCTCTTCAAGGAGATTCCTGCTCTCCTCCGGCGAATTTCCCACCGGAATCTCTGCGTTTTTGGTGGCGGAAAGGCCCATGGTTGTGGAGGCGAAGGGAGAGAGCTGATTGCAGAGGGCTCGCCATTTGAGGACCTCTAGAGTTTGGCTTTCGATTGACTGTGACTCGTCGGACGAGGCGGCGCGTGGGACTAAGGGAGATGTGAAGCGTAAAGATGACGGTAAGGTGGCGCGTGAAATGAATGGTGAGGCGGCGCGTGAGGATTTGAGGTGAATAGGCGTCGGTATGAGTAAATGGAGGGAAAGAGTATTATTCATTATGATGCCCTCTGGATGAATTATCTTTACATTTTTTAAGCTTTGGAGAGCCCCAAAAATCGGGGGAAAAAGATGCAAATTGTTTATTATCCTTTTCTTTTTTTCTTTCTTTCTAAGGACTGGATTAGGCCTGTAGAATCAAAACTAATTAGGCCATATCCACTGGACAATCCATCTAAGACCTTTTCCAATGGGAGGTTTTAAAAGAGGTTTTAGTGTTTTGTAAGAAAAAAATAAATCAGATAAAAAAATAAAATAAGAGAGTCTCTTATATAGTAGACTCAAATTCGGTTTCTGTTAGCCAAAGAAATTAATAGAAGAGGAAAAAAAAATTATGTCCGATCTAATTTTTGGCTTGTGTTGGCTCTATTGTGTTGGCTTGTGATTGGCTGAGGAAATAAAAGAAAAAAAAATATTTTTTTTTGTTTGTTTCTTTTTTCGACAATATCGATTCTTTCTCTCTCGGAGACTACAAAATCTCTCCGAAAACATATTCTTGCTCATCAATCTCTTGGCTTATGCAATTGCATGATCTATGTGTGGAATTGAGATGATAGGTCAGAGTTGTTTCACTTATTGTTCTGCAGCTTTGCTAGATGTTAGTGTTGAATTTTGATCTAATATTTTTAAATTTAAAAAAACTGTTATAAACCATTGAAAATGGATCTCCATAACCGATTCCTGCAAGCCCAAGTACATAAGGCCCATTGTCTCTATCTATTCCCACCGCCAATAGGCTTATAATCCTATTAAGTTTAGGACTTTGTGTACTCATATATATATATGTACTCTTTATTGAATGAATAAGATAAGTTTAAGTTTCACAACACACAACACGTTATCAGCACGAGCTTGCTCTAAAACTCTAAAAGTTTTCGAGAAAACCCCTTACCTCAAAAATAGCCAAAAACCGCACATCAGCCCTTGTTCGTTCAAGCTCGCAACCGGATCAAACTCTTGTTTGTTCAAACCCGCAATCGGAGGTTAGGCTCGTGATGAGCTTGTTATTTCTGTGGTCTTAAGCTCCCGGATCAATCCATTCAACCCAATCGGTGGTAAAGGTAAACAATCAATCCCATCAGACATATATATATATATATCAAATCTGATCCCTAATTGTATTTGAACAATAAAATCTACATATATACAATCAACAAATAGAAACCCTAAAGCTATAAACTCTAAATATCCTAAACCCTAAGCTGCGATTTTTGAAACCCTAAATTCTAAAACATTACAATCCAATTGTTTGAGGTTGAGGTTTGCTTATGATAGATTGATTGTTATTAACTGATTGTTCTATATCTTGCATGAAATCCTAAAATTGAAATCTTAAAATCGGAACCCTAGGAAAAACATAATCCTATTCGGAAAAAAAGAGGAAAACCTAACTAGATTATTTGCATTCCTATGATATTTCCTTATTCATACTAGATCACAATTTTGTCTAGGATTGTTTCATGCATAAACTAACCATGTGCTAATACAAGATTGTTTCATGCATAATTCAATCTTGAAACTATGTGGTAAGGATGTTACTGAGGAAGACTTGCTAGAGAAAACATTCTCAACATTTCACACAAATAACATACAACTTCAGCAACAATATCGAGTAAAGAGTTTTACTACATATGCAAGTCTAATATCTTGTTTGCTACTTGCTGAGCAAAACAATGAGTTATTGCTGATGAACAGTGCAATGAGACCTCCTGGCTCTACCCCATTACCAGAAGCCCACAAAGCTGATATGACCAAGAAAGAGCCTCAAGGGCCTAAAGAGACTAAAGATTCTAACTACATCCATAGAGACAAGTATCATGGTTGCGGTCGTGGTAGAGGACGTGGTGGTCGTGGCAATTACCAAGGAAACCATTATGATGGTCAAGGCTGTGGGAATCGATCCGACTTTGGTCGTGGTCGAGGTAGAGGCTGCGGAATCTTCAAACCGCAACACAAAACCAAATCCGTTTGCCACATATGCGGTATGGGGAACCATTGGGCAAAGATGTGCAGAACACCTAAGCACCTTGTTGATATCTATCAAGAGAGTGTGAAAAAGAATCCAGAAGCTAACATGTTTCCTCTCGATGGTGAAGGAGATTTCGACCATGAGAAAGATGATCAAATGGATTATGAAACTTCATATTGCCTAAATGAGGATAAATAAATTTAGACACCTATTGTTTTGATTTATTTTTGATTTCCATGTTTTATGCTTTTGGTTTTTTATTGAATTATGATTTTGGTTTAAATTCAATTGTTTTATTACCTTTAATATACATTTGTTATGCTTTATTCTTTTATGTCTAAAACATGATTCTTGTCTATATTAAGAAATGATTGAGGACAAGAACATACTTGTGGTGGATAGTGGATCAAGCCACACGATTTTGAAGGATAAGAGATATTTTGTGAATCTCACTTTGAAAAACGCCAATATTAGCACAATAGCGGATATAGCTAGTCTCATTGAAGGCTACGGCCAGGCCCATATTCTTTTACCTAAGGGCACACATCTTGAAATATCAGATGCTTTATATTCACCCAGCTCAAAAAGGAGCTTATTGAACTTCAAAGATATTCGTCTGAATGGTTTCCATATTGAAACTAAGGGTGAAGGGAATAAAGAGTTCCTACACATTACTGAGATCACCCAAGGCTTTAAGAAAGTCCTAGAGACTATACCCACATTATCTACTGGCCTTTACTATGCCAAAATAAATATGATAGAAGCTAATATGGCAATGAAACAGATGTTCAATGAACAATTCACTTTATGGCAAGACCAGCTTGGCCATCCCAGTTCTAACATGATGCGTAAGCTAATCTTAAATTCAATAGGGCACACTCTAAAAGAGAGACGAGTTATCCCTAAGAATCTTACGTGTGTAGCATGTGCACAAGGAAAACTCATTATAAGGCCATCACCAGTCAAAGTAACTAAAGAGACTTTAAATTTTCTGGAAAGGATACAAAGAGATATATGTGGACCAATATACCCAGCATGTGTGTAGTGACCCCTCACTAAGGGTAAAAATCCAAATAAAAATTTTGGAGAAAAAGACCTGGAAAAGACTTAGCAAGAAGGAGAAGAGGAAAATAAGAATAATGACCAAAAGAAGTCCGAAGAAAAATCAACAAGTCGGAAGATGGCCAATGGCCGCTGGTGAAGAGGCTAAGTCTAATAGGAAGTCGAAGAAGAAGAATGGCCAAGTCAAAAACCACAAAAAGGCCAAGGTAAGGACAGGACGGACGTATACGGACGGAGACGGTACGGATGGACGTACATGGTCGGAGACGGTACAGACATATCGGACGTACACGGACAGAGATGGTATGGACAGGTCGGATATACACGGACAGAGATGGTATGGACAGGTCGAATATACACGGACAAAGACGTCACAGACTGAGTAAATACGGACGCATGCGAAATAGAGACGTCACGGACCAAGTAGGCAGACACATGCAGAGTGGAGACGGTAAAGACCGAGTATACGTGGGAAAGACCGATTGTTCGCGGTACTTACGGAGAAATTGCGGTACTGACGGAGAAGTTGCGGTACTGACGGAGAAATTGTGGTAATGACGAGAAGTTGCGTTACTGACAGAGAAGTTGCGGTACTGACGGTGAAGCTACGGACGAGGCCGAGAAGTTGCGGATGTATCGGACGCTCGACAGACGCAGTGCCGAGACCCGACAGCGATCCGGATTTTGCGGAGCGTTTGTCTGCCGGCGCAAAAGAGATTTTTCTCTTGAATCAGCCAATAGAATTTCATGCAACTCTGAGGAGTAATCATTATGTTGTTGAAATCAAAAAGGAGGAACACAATCATTGTGGCCTAAGGAATTGGCCAATAAGGACTCATGCACCAAAAGTGGGAGACAAGAGAATAATGAAGATTCTTGGAAGTGTGTGGCTCGCAATGACCAAGTGTGCGCCCAAAGAAGTGGAGAGGAAGCAAGGCATGTGCTCGCCATGCATTGGCGAGTAGCACAGCCCAAAACCCCTATATAAGCGAGCTCAATCTCTCATTTTCGTCACTCGCTGCTAAAGAGAGAAGAACCGCAAAATCTCTCGAAGTGTTGCTCTCTCAAGAAGAAGGAAGACATCGGAGCTTTGAACGCGAAGGGATGCTGTCTGGACGCCGAGGAGAGACGCAGTTGAGACGCTGTTGGACGCTGTTAGACGCTGTTGGACGCAGTCAGACGCTGTTGGACGCATTTGAACGCGAAGAGAAAGTTGTCTGATCAGTGGTGCCGTGAAGTCCGATCAAATCAATTCTCTGTTGAATCACTATGAGTCTGCGGTAGTTGTGTGGGGGTGCTGCATGGACCCTAGGGTTCATGTACGCACCTATTGCTTGCTGCATTTAGACCAGGGTTCATGCTAGAATCGGTTAAGTGTTGCATGCGCAAATTGGTAGGATTCATGCTAGATTCATGTTTAAATCACATAGAATTTATGCTAGGAATCACCATGCATGTTGAGAATTGAAGTGAATTGAACCTCATGTTTACATGATGAACTTGATGCATTTTTAGCAATTTGGCTTGCTTAAAATTTGGACCATGGACTTGCATTCATGATTAAATTGGTAGATATTTATTTGCAATATTAACTTGCTTAAAAATCGGATAGGGTGGTTGCATGCATGTAGATCAATTTAGATTGCTTGAATTTTTTATTCTCGTTGCTTGTTGATTGTTGCGTGATTTTCTTGCTTGTTATGCTTGAATTTTCTTGCTTGAATTGCTTGTGTTGTAGTACTAAATTCTTAGCGTTTTTACTCTTTGAATTTTAGTACTTATTTTTAGCTAGTCTCCTGAATTATATTTGTTATCTTTCTCGAGTCGTAGCTAGAATAGAGTAGTCGATCTTCTGTTCCAAGTGTAGAAAGATTGTCTCGTGGGAAGTTACCAACGACCACTTACACGGGACAAAGTCGACGTCTAGCTAGCTACTAGAGAGACAGCTACAAGACGTTGTAGCATTGTTGGCTCATGCTGGTTACCTTTGTGGTTTCAGCATGGAAAGTAGTTTGGAACGGAACAGATTATCGAGGGACCATAGGTGAAAGAGTCTAGGGTAGTCGAGTAATCCTTGATTATTCTAGTCATCTTTGTTTGTCGCGTAAGTAAAAGAGTCTAGGGTAGTCGAGTTACCTCGCTCTATTCTAGTCGTCTTTGTGTCGCGCAGGATTGAAAAGTCTAGGTTTATTGAGTCAAGTCTTGATTGAACTAACCTTCTTTGCTTGCTTGCTTGTTTATTGCTTCTGCTTTGTTTCTGCTTGCGTTACTTTGATGCTTTGTCTGTTTCCTTGCTTGTTGGGGTAGTCAGGGCAGGGAAATTAGAATGCATGTTTAGGAAAAAGGGGTACCTAGCTCACTGAGTAATCTTAGATTACTCATGATAAATATTTGTCTTGCAGGAAGCCTAGGATGAGTCTAGAGCTGGAGCAAACATTAGGGTACCAGATAGGGATTGTTTTCATGTGTTTTTGTAAAACCCTTTATTTTCCAAGATGTATTCTATGAAAGTTTTCCGACTATCTATGTATATTACTTTGGCGACTTATTTTCAATGTAATAATTTACTATAAGTAATATAATCGGTTTTTGGGGGAAACATGACAAGTTGTACATGATACATTGGCCTTGTCCGGGCCAACACAATGCGCCAGGCGACGCGAGGGTTGCAAAGCCTAAGAGAAACCTCGGCCGCGGGCAGAGTCGTGTCCAGGGAGGAGTGGTCGGGAAGTTGCAGCTTCCATCCCTCGGTCGGACCACCCATGTGCGGTTCCCATCATGTAGCGTTCCCTGGCTGTCCTTGTCCTTGTCCGGGCCTAGGGCGGTTCGGGGGACTTACAATGGTGGTATCAGAGCGGGTTTAGTACCCGCAGACACTTGGGCTTTTGAAACTTTTTTATCGAGTAAATGCGTCGCAAAAACACATTAGAATTCCGGTTGTTTGCTTGTCTAGTTTGAGTGTAAACCTTAGACTTGTCTAGCAACTTACCTATCCTTGTGGGTTTGTTGAGATGTCTTCAGGTAACTCAGGTTGCGGGTTTGGTTCAGGAGGAGGGTGGCTGAGACATGGGGGTCACGAGAATCACAATGGTTATTTGTCGACCAAGTCAGAGAGCAGTAACGAGCCAATTGATCCAGAGACATGGAGTGTGGACGTATTACTAGACGAGAATGACGCGAACCCGTCAGTTGAAACCGATCCATCAGAATTCTTAGAAGGGTTGGAGGAGATGGAAGTTAACTAGGACGCTCAGTCAGTGGTATTAGATATTGGCGAACCAAGTCGTATCCAAGTCAGGATGGACGCGCAAGGCAAATTTCAAACTGTCCCAGTCGGAGATTATGGAGAAGAAGACGTTCAGATCGTGGATAAGTTGCAACACTTGTTGTTGGACCTTGTAGAGGATCAGATTGATGACACCAATGCCTTGGAATATATGAGAGAACACCTGGAGGCGATCGAGAGAATTCTCAACTTTCTGTCCGAGATATTTCCAACAAACGAAGCTGGTAGTGACAAAGTGGTACCGGAGACCGAGAATGAAAGACACTCAAGCGATGGGAACTCTAAGTCCTATGAACCAACGTCATCGGAGGAGGAACACGTGGATGTGATCGAAGTGTCGTCGGAGGAAGAACATGTGGAGGTGATTGCAGTGTCGTCGGATGATGAGGATGGAATACCGACCTTAGTGGTCGAAGTGAGGAGTAACCAAGACAGGATGCCGCGAGACCAAGAACCAGGAGCTGAAGAGAGTAGGGAACCAAGAGAGGACGCTAATCCAAGGAGCAGTCCAGACCAAGTTGTGCCGAGTCAAAACAGTCCGATTCGAGCCATACCATTGCGGATGGTGTTGCCGCAGCCAGAAACCGATCAAGAGGAAGGAGAGCTCTCGAGATATGGAAGGTGGGATCCGAGGATGCTGTAGGAGGACCTAAGTAATGAAAGGTTACTAAATTGCTTGAGGGAGATAGAGGAAGTACCAAGGGACCCAATAATGGAGATGACCGATAAGATGGACGAAGCAAGGAGACTGAACAGGGAGTCCGCATGGTTCGAAGACGGAGAGAGTAGTACCAAGAGATCAAGGATCTTTGACCAAGGACAGCAGTCCGTGACTCAACAGCCGAGAGGCCAACTGCGAACCAGAGCCACTACCCGGAAGAGGGTGATTTACCCGAGTCAAGTGCGTCTAAGAAACACCATACTTTGTGATCTGTGTGGAGCGGGGAGACACCTAACTATTCACTGTTGGAGGGGAAGGCCGCAACGTCCGCTAACCCCGGAGCATATCATATGTACCGAGTGTGGGACGTCTGGACACTTTACTCACAGCTGTCTGGACCGAGTTGTGCGATCGAAAGAGAACCCGCTGTACCAATTTGTGCATACGGGAGAGAACCCGTTAGACCGAGCTGTGCGAGCCGAAGAGAGCCCCATGGACCGAGCTGGAATGTCGTCGTCTTCTGCTGCCCCTGCCTCAACCGAATCTCCCGCTAAACCGCAACCTGAGGAGCTGGCTAGGATGTGTGTGTCCTTGTGAGGAGTGTTGGAAGCACCACAACCAGTAAGATAGTTGGGGAGAAAAGGGAAGTATTTCTTTTGGGTTATGTGTAAGGGTCGGATAGGTTTGTCTTTTTGTTAACCTCTATACTTAACCTCCAGTTGTGTATTTTGTCTAGGAAGATCTGAACCCTGTAAGGTAGATATAAGGCTAGGTGGAGGAAGAACTCATCTATTTTCCCTTTTGGTGTAAAATATTTGTGTTAATCTCTAGCCGCGATTATCTACTTGTTTGTGTGTTGCTTGCTAATATTTGCTTGTTTAATTGCTTGCTTTGATTGCTTTAGCATCTTGTAGGTTTGCATAGTTAATTTTTAGAATTAGCTTGCAATGGATTAGCATGATTGATTGAGGATTCCCGTAAGACACCACAGACAAAGCGCGATCAGACAAGTGAAGAAGTTCGAGGAAATTCGACCAAGGACAGGCGAATCATTTCAGTTTGAGAAAGACCAAATGAGAGCAATGATGAAAAGGATTAGGGCAAATCCTTAGAAAATTTGAACAAAGGGCGAGATCAAACAAAAAGGAGCATTGCAAATCAATCAAAAATAGCAAAGAGAGTTGCGAAGAAAATCCAACAAAGTGCGAGCAAGAGAGTACAAGAAGATAATGCATGGCCAAAGAAATCCACTAAGTGCGGACAAAGAGGGTGCAATAAAATAAGGGTTGGCAAAAAAGATGAAGCAAATTTATGCTAAGTGGCAAAACCAGTGAGGTTCTATCGGACCAAACTAGTAGGAGGACGAAGGAGTTAGACAAAGTCTGGAGAATGACCAAGGAGCTGGGAGATGGAGACAAACGATGAAGTAGAAGAAGTTGTTGACTTCTACCAAGATCATTTGATCAAGTCCAAGATAAAGTTAATCGAGGACATGGAGGTTATAAAATGAGGAAATGGAGACCAAGTAAACCGGAGGAGACAATTTATCGGACAAGGACGTAGAAGCTAAAGGAGCCAGAGAAGTTAAGTCGTATGGTGATAACAAGATTTTCACACAGGGTATCAATTCCCTTTGCAGTTGTAGTACAAAAGGTTATCAATCCAAATGGTTGTTATGCTAGCAGATATGATGCAATCAGAAGCAAACAAATCAAGCCAAGCAATAAAAGGGGTTTTATCTAACAATCCTAGAATAATAAAAGAAAGAATATAAACAAGAAACCACACGACCTAAGCACTCGATGCAAGCATTCGAGTACAAAATCGGGTGGGGTGATCGAGTAAGCAAGATGAGTATGAACAACTCGAAGGTATACTCCAAGCAGGTGATCCTGTACCTGTTCCTGACCAGTTTCTATCACGAGAGTATTTTAACAAGATTTTAGAGATTCATTGTCTAGGGAATATTTGCTTGAGGCATGTAGGGCATCCATATTGGTCAGGAACACTTAGGAGTCGATTACCCCATCCTTAGGAGCTTTCATATTTAGATTGTTTACATTTTTATTCATAACTCGATCACTTACCCGAACACGTACACGATCACCTGCTTCGAGCTGTTCTTGCTTTTCTTCTTTACTCGATCACCCCACCCGATCCTGTACTCGAATCCGTAATGGTCAGGAACACTTAGGACTCGATTACCCCATCCTTAGGAGCTTTCGTATTGTAATTGCTTACATTTTTATTTATCACTCGACCCCTTGCCCGAACAGGTACACGATCACCTTCTTCGAGTATAGCTTCGAGTTGTTCATATTCATCTTGCTTACTCGATCACCCCACCCGATCCTATACTCGAATGCTTGCATCGAGTGCTTAGATCGTGTGGTTTCTTGTTTATATTCTTTCTTTTATTATTCTAGGATTGTTAGATAAAACCTCTTTTATTGCTTGGCTTGACTTACTTGCTTCTGATTGCATCCTATCTTCTAGCATAACAACCGTTTGGATTGATAACTCTTTGTACTACAACTGCATAGGGAATTGATACCCTGGGTGAAAATCCTGTTATCAATTTAGCGTTGTTGTCATTTGGTTGAATTTAATTTGCTACATTTAGGATTTCAGCACTTGCTAGATGAAGTTCTATCATACACTTTGGTTCGGTACTGACTTGTTTACTTTCATGTTTGTTTGTTTTGCATTTCAGGTAAAACCCGAGCATCCACCCGACCCGTCACTTGATCACTTGTATTGGGTTGACCTTCGTGTACCCACTCGGTCACCTGCTTGTGCATGCAAACACGATCCAAGGGTAGCCAACACTTGAGTCCTTTCATTGACAACATCGATAGACCAAGGTTACTCCGACAACAACGAGTTCAGCAACAAAAACCAACAAAAATTGAGGAGACAATGAACAATCAGAATGGTCCACCAGCTCCTCAAGAGAGGACCAACATAGGAGCAGGAGATGCTCCATCTACTCACACTCAAATACATGGTATTGTGCCACCTGCTGTCCAGAACAACAACTTTGAGATCAAGAGTAGTCTCATCCAAAAGATACAGAGCAACAAGTTTCATGGATTGCCAATGGAGGACCCATTGGACCATCTGGATGAGTTTGATAGGCTCTGTAGCCTAACCAAGATCAATGGAGTTAGTGAAGATGGATTCAAACTCCGCCTTTTCCCATTTTCTTTGGGAGACAAAGCACACATCTGGGAGAAATCACTCCCCAAGGAGTCCATCACCACTTGGGAAGCGTGCAAGAAGGCGTTTCTAGCCAAATTCTTCTCCAACTCCAGAACCGCAAGGCTGTGAAATGACATTTCCAGCTTTGTTCAAAAGAGCAATGAGACGTTCAATGAAGCTTGGGAACGTTTCAAGGGATACACTACCAGATACCCTCATCATGGATTCAACAATGCTTCATTGCTAAGTACACTATACCGAGGTGTGGTCCCTAAGATATGGATGTTGCTGGACACCGCAAGCAATTGTAATTTCCTCAACAAGGATGTCGATGAAAGTTGGGATCTAGTGGAGAACTTAGCTCAATCTGATGGCCATTACAATGAGGAATATGATCGCACTGTGCGATCTAATAGCGAGGACGATGCCAAGTATAAGCAAGACATGAAAGCCCTAAATGACAAGTTGGATAAGCTCTTCAGCCAACAGTAGTATGTACATGCTATATCAGAGGAAGACCAGTTTCTGCAACAAGATGGGGAGAATGCTCAGCTAGAGGATATGAACTACATCAACAACCAAGGAGGTTACAACAAAGGGTACAACAACTACAAACCGAATCCGAATATATCCTACCGTAACCGAATGTTGCAAATCCTCAAGACCAAATCTACCCAGCCGCTGTTCAAGGGAATCAGGGCCAGCAAAAGCTTTTTGTTCAATACTATCAAGGTTATGCTCCTAAGCAGCAATACTCTGGTAATTACAATCAACCACTTGCGCCACCTGGATTCCAACAACAAAAAGGCCCGCAGAACCAAACCCAAGACGCTGACCTCCACGGCCTAATTCAGCAGATGATACAAAACCAAGCATCCGCTGCTATGGACAATGCAAAACGTTTCGCAGAACTTCACAACAAGATCGATTCTGGATACAATGACTTGACTAGGGACTCGATTGGATGTTGTCTGACATTGCTAGGTTGCTAGAGTTGGGTCTATAGAACTTGCTAGGTTGCTGGTTCCTTGTTTCCTGTTGTTTGATATTGGAGTATTGTTATATTTGATTATTGGTTATTATTTATTGGATTATTGTTTGGATATTGGTATCTGTTATTTCTGCTGTTGGTTGTGCTTGTGGTTAGGTGGCTAGTGGGTATGAGACCACTAGTTGTAGTTTATTATTATTTATTATTTATTATTTAAAAAAAAAATGGGTCAGGTCGTTTCAGTTTGGTATCAGAGCCCTTACGGTTCTAGGTTTGGGTTCACTAGGTTTTGTGTTGTGATGTTTGAGATTGCATGTCTTGATTGATTATGTGAGTTAGTCAATTGTGTGTGGCATGGAGTCCTAGAACATCCTCTTCGAGCCTACAGTGTGATTCCACGGTGAGTGTATGTTTTTGTGTTATGTATAATTGTGTGTTTAGCCCTCTGTTCATGGTAGTGCAGATGGCTAGAGGTGATGCTATTGCTGGTCGTGGTCGTGGTCGTGGACGCGGACGTGGTCGTGGTAGGGGCAGAGTCCCAGTGGTTAGTGAGACCGAGGACCAGAGTATGACAGCTGAGGGTGTTGGCGAGTCGCAGGGTGTCCAGGAGGATTCCATGAGTGTGGCCAGAGGGGGCGGTGTTGATGCTCCAGTGGCCGGTGATGCTAGGGTCCCGGGTGTGGGAGTCCCAGCGGGTGGAGTCCCTGGTGCTGACTTTACGGCTTTGCTAGCACAGTTGTTGGAGCGGTTGCCAGCAGTGGTACCGGCTCAGGCTCAGGTTATGCCACCAATGGTGGCGGAGGAGCGACAGCCAGTGGCTGCGGATGCAGGAGCACATGGACGTTATTTGTCAATGCTCAAGGAGATGAAGGGTCTCGTGACTGCGCAGTTTTTGGGTGGTACAGATCCTACTGCTGCAGATGCGTGGAGGACGAGTGTGGAACGTAACTTTCATACTCTGAGATGTCCTGAGGAGTTCTGGGTGGACATAGGGGTCCACCATTTGATTGGTGATGCTGAGTTGTGGTGGAGATCAGTGGCTGCTAGGAGAGTGCAGCGGGAGATGACTTGGGTCGACTTCGTGGGAGAGTTCAACCGCAAGTACTTTCCGAGAGAGGCGTTGGACCGGTTGGAGGTGCAGTTCCTTCAGTTGTCTCAGGGGACGCGGTCAGTGCGGGAGCTGGACTTGGATGTTCTGTCGACTTCTATGTTATAGGGGTCGGGCTATGGAATCTGAGGAAGCTCAGATTAGGAGGTTTTTGAGGGTCCTACGTGATGATTTGAGGGTTCACTGTAGAGGGCGGAGTTATGCTACGCGTGCAGAGCTGGTTGAGATTGCAGCAGGGATTGAGGAGGATATCCGCGCACAGTCAGTGGCGGTTAGTCCAGCAGTTCAACCTAGTAGGGCTCAGCAGCAGAGTGGTTCTAGTAGGGGCGGCAAGCCTGCGCAAGGAACCAAGAGGAGGTGGGAGGCTACGCAGAGGCCGAGTGGTGCGAGTTGCTTCGGTTGTGGAAGCAAGGATCACAAGATTGATAGCTGTCCCAAGAGGAGTGCTCCGACGACAGCGGTTTTGGCTAAGAAGTATGTGAAGGAGATAGTCAGGTTGCATGGGGTGCCAGCGAGCATTGTGTCTGATAGGGATTCTAAGTTCACTTCGGTGTTCTTGAGAGCGTTTCAGGCAGAGATGGGCACTAAGGTGCATATGAGTACAGCTTATCATCCCCAGACAGATGGACAGTCAGAGAGGACGATCCAGATGCTGAAGGATTTGCTGAGAATGTGTGTGTTGGATTGGGGAGGCCATTGGGCAGATCACTTGAGCTTGGTAGATTTTGCTTATAACAACAGTTATCAGGCAAGCATTAAGATGGCTCCTTATGAGGCTTTGTATGGGAGGTCGTGTCGTACACTGTTATGCTTGACTCAGGTGGGGGAGAGGAGCATTTACGGGGCAGATTTTGTTCAGGAGACCTTAGAGAAGATTCGGGTTCTCAAGCTGAACATGAAGGAGGCTCAGGATCGGCAGAGGAGTTATGCCGATAGGAGGAGAAGAGATCTTGAGTTTCAGGTAGGAGACAGAGTGTACCTCAAGATGGCCATGTTGCGGGGTCCAAACAGGTCATTGACTGAGACTAAATTGAGTCCGAGGTATATGGGTCCGTTTAGAGTGATTGAGCGTGTTGGACCAGTGGCTTATAGACTGGAGTTACCTGAGGTTATGCATGCATTCCATAAGGTTTTCCATGTGTCTATGTTGCGGAAGTGTCTTCGTGAGGATGATCAGTTGGGAGATTCCTCTGATCTGTTTGAATGTTCTTGGTGATTTCTTGGAGTTGGAAGCTGTTCCTGTAGAGATCTGTAGCTGGGATCGTTGTAGGAGCTTCCTGGAAGTGTTTTCTTGTTGGTTTAAGGTTCAGATTCGTCTTGGCAAAGGTAAGTGCATGACCATGGCTTATCTAAGCTGGAGATTCCTCTGATCTGTTTGTTTATGTGTTGTTAGGCTTGTTAGAATGTTATTTGAGGCGCTAGGAAGCTTTCTTGTAGCTTGGGATCTATTCTTGTGGTTGCAGGAACGGAGATCCAGCGAGAAGCTTCGGGGAAAACAATGCTCGGCATGTGCATCGGTCGATGCACTATGTGCGTTGGTCGATGCAAGTGCGAGGACGGTGCAGATTGACCTAGGAGCATCGGTCGATGCCAAGTGGAGGCGTTGGTCGATGCAATTAGGGTTTCCGCGTGATGTCGAGCATGCTTCAGTCGATGCAAGTGGAAGGATCGGTCGATGCAAGTGAACCTTGTGTCGACCGATGCATACTATGTGTCGGTCGATGATGTTCCCTGTTGGTGTCGGTCGATGCAAGCCTTGTGTCGGTCGATGCAGTGCCTGGTTTGTTTGTTGATTGTTGTGTGATGGTTAGAGTATCTCTATATCTTGTGTGTATAGCCCAATAGATGGGAGGATTGCCTTACTGAGTGTTTATTAAATACTCATGCATTGCAATTTGTGTTTGTGGTGCAGGTAAATGCAAAGTGTGATCGTGGAATCAAGGCAATGAAGAGGAGGATGTTCTAGGGACTCGATTGGATGTTGTCTGACATTGCTAGGTTGCTAGAGTTGGGTCTTTAGAACTTGCTAGGTTGCTGGTTCCTTGTTTCCTGTTGTTTGATATTGGAGTATTGTTATATTTGATTATTGGTTATTATTTATTGGATTATTGTTTGGATATTGGTATATGTTATTTCCATTGTTGGTTGTGCTTGTGGTTAGGTGGCTAGTGGGTATGAGACCACTAGTTGTAGTTTATTATTATTATTATTTAAAAAAAAAACGGATCAGGTCGTTTCAATGGTTTAGCCACCAATCAAATTCTGGACAAAAATACCCTTAAATCAAACTAAATGCAACTATGTTTGTTTACTGCTGTAGTTCCTTTTCTGCTGCATAAAAAATTAAAAATTAATAATTAAAAACAGTTATATTACCTTTTTTCTTTCTCTTTTTTGTTTTCACATTTTCTATCTTTTCACTTTCATGATTATTATTTTTTTTAACTATGAATTGTAATTTTTTTTTCTATCTTTTAAGATCCATTTAACTATATTAAATTTTTTAATTTTTAATTATTATACTATATTCTTTTAACTTTGAATCTTATTATCTTATTGAATAAAATTCCATATAAAGTATTATGTATATGGTAATAAAGTGTGTTTTTTCAAATAATCTTACTTATAAAACATTGTTTGTTGCATGTAATTTATAAATATACCATCAAAACATTTAAAATAATACGTTTATAAATCAAATCATCTTTCTATTGATATACTCATGTACATCTATCATTACGTTATATACGTTTATCACTACATCATGTAAATGTACTACTAACTGTGTACATGATGAAGTATCTGAAGATGAATCTTTTACATACACGGTGACAAAAAGTATGATATTGGTGAAGTGAATGGTTTGGGTTAAGGATTGGAAGGTTATCAATGAAGTTTTTCCTATAAAATAAAGTTTCTGGAAAAGTTAGATAAAACATAGGCACAATATGGTTTCGTTTCGAGAAAATAATTCAAACAACGTGTAGTTTCACTTTGTTATCAAGACTCTCCAAGATCAAGACTACTTCCCTAAAGATGGTTTAAGCTCGAGGAACCTACTAATCTTGTGATGTTTCAGATTATTCTTATGTATGGTATATACCCTTTCGAATATATATATATATATATATATATATATTGATTTATAAATTTCACATTTCATCAAAAAAAACATAGGCTAAGTGGACAAATAGATCATTAGGAGAACCCAATATATGCATTCATATACTTTGTGCAACGATGAGGAAGTTACTCGATAGCCTTATGTCTTCTAGGTACATCGCCACAACGTGCTCCCTCCAGAGAATAAATTTGAAATATGGTCTAAAAGTAGACTTGACTTGTAACAACGGAGGACAGTTTATGGAAGTCAATGTCATTAACTATTGCCCTTAATGTTGGGAGTAGAGTTTGACTAATTGGTATGTAGCTAATTTTTCTTTTCTTTTTTTTTTGTTGGGCAAAGGATTAAAACAATTCAATATAATATACATAACTAGATAAGAGCCCGCACGATGTGCGGTTTTAAAAATTGTTTTGAAAATAAATCCTAAATTTTTAAAAATATACAAAATATAAAAAGAAATTTTATTTTTTGAATTAAATACATAAATAATTTTAGTTAGAGAAAAAATCATATTTGTATTTACCTTCATACATTTATTTATATTTAAATATTTCTAATATATTATAACAATTATTACAATAATTTAAAGCTAAATTATATCCCACCAAAAATTTTGCCAAAAACTCATCATTACGAATATTATTATTATAAAATTTTTAAAACATTACACAACTTATTCAAAAAATATTTTACATGCAAAGAGTTCATCAAAGCAACATCTAATTTGTAAGCATGCATAATTTTACTCAATATTTTACCATTAAAAAATATGTTCTTACACCTAAAATTATTTTATTGTTTAGGTATGCACTTTATCACCATCTCTAAATTATCGTCTGAACAGATTAAACAAATTTTATGTTGCTTTACTTTCATTTTGGCATAATTATAGTTTTCATAATTACTAAAATTGTTTTGTGACATAATTTATTCAACCATGAATTTATTTTCACTTCATAGATTCACAACTGGTGAAAATTATCTACTCTGTAACAATGATTTTATGACCAACCTAATAAAAGTTGAGAAACTGAGAAAAGTTAATACAACCTAATAAAAATAAAAATTTGAGAATTATAATCACGATGATATATATAAGTCTTAGATAATTCAAATATACAAAATAGAAACTTTATAAACAATCCAAAACATGACATATGTCATAATCACGTTAAGGATCGACGACCTATTTACTTCTCAGAAGTACCGAATTGTACCAAAACTACTTAAAACTATGACATCGTCTCAAATATTCTTGAATCGTAAATTCTCAACTTATTTCTATCTAAATCAAAAGTTCATAGATTTCTCCATATATCTGGGTTTAGACGATGGACAAATCAAATCCGATAGAAAACCACATAAATCCGGTTCGAAACCAATTTTAAAACAGTTTACATTCTAACTTCCCAAATTTGAAAATCGTTTCTCAATTACTCGATCAAGCAGCTGTTGTTTTAGTACCAGAATCATCAAGATTATTCAGAAGAGAAAACTCTTAATTTTGACTAGAAACATCAATCACCGACTAATCTTTTAAACTTATAATGCTACTAACTGTAGAATTACTTTTGGAACCTCCATAAGTTTCTACATCCGCGAATAAATTAGAAGGATTTATATACTTCGATTCCATTTCATTGCATCTGATAGCTTCCATTGAAGAACCTGCACGAATCAAAGACCGACACAATAGATCGGAAAAAAAAATTCAAAGATCAAAACTTTTGATATAGACATATAATTTTTTTTTTTGTCAACATTTGAGCCACAACATGCCGGCCCATTAGCCAAATCCCTTCATTCATAGAGAGCAGACTCGATCCATGGTGTGATGGTGTCTTCTATAATTGGACTTACCAATGGTCACTGTACTAAGGTCACTTCATAAACATAATTTTTATGTAGATATAATGTTATTTTCTTAATTAGGTATTCTATTACGTTTCAAAACTAATAATTCTTTTAACATAAATTATGTTATTCTTTCTAAATTCGTTATTTACTATTTACTAATTAATAATAATATACATACTTAATGAATTATTTTTCTGTTTATACATGCCAAAATCTAATTAAGAATAATGTATAATATAATTAGCGTATAATGGAAAATATATTAATTTTGTTAATTTTCCTTTTTGATTTAGGATTTTTTTAAGATATAAATATGTAAATTTGATGTAGATTTAATGTTATTTTCTTAATTAGTTGTTTTGAAAAATAATAATTTTTTGACATGTGTCAACATCTCATTAGTATACGTGACACGTGTAATGATCCTGTTAACTTTGAAAACCCAATTTTATATAATAAGATTTTAATCAAATTGATTTATACAATTAGTTATACATCCTAGATATAATAGACAGTAAATTACAGCTTTAAGAAACAAGAATTAGGAAGAACATGTACGTTTTTAAGTCCAATATGATCGTGTGCGTATACGGTTTAGGGTTTATTTTTTAGTTGTTGTATACTTTTAATTCTGGTAATCGTGTATGGAGTAGGGTTAATTTTTTGGTTTTGTGTACATCAAAGTCAATATGAACATGTAGGTAACATTTTAAAGTTTAAATTTAAAATTCTGTCTAAGAAACAAGAAGTATTTGAAGCTGAATCTTTTATGTACACAATAACAAAAAAGTATAGTAAAGGTGAAGTGAATGGTTTGGGGTAAGGATTGGAGGGCTATCAAGATCCATATTACTATAATAACTTTTTTATTTTTGAATTATTATTCTTTAACTTTGAATCTTATTAAGTTATTGAACACAATATCATATTAGTACTAAAGATAAACCCGTGCGATGGATGGGCTTGGTTTTGTCTTTAATTAGTATTATAATATATAATTGTAGAAGATAAATATATGTATATATGTTTATTAGGGGTCATCAATTCTTATATTTTTAGTGTTGTGTTCATTGTTTATGTATGCTTGTTTTAAACATATATGATCTGTTGCAATTGTTTATGTGCGTAGTTTATGTATGTTTGTTTTACATTTACATATCATTATTATTATTGCTTTAAATTATAATAATATATTATCAGCTAACTTTTAAGATCAATATTGAATAATATGTTATTTAATTAATTATTTACCAAACAATCATAAAATCCAAAAATTTGCTTATTTGGTATAAAAAAAACTTATCCTAAAGGTTAGTTAAAACCAAATTAAAATAAGAGAAGCAAAACCTATTTTATGCATGCACTTTAAAATTAAAAATTATATTCAGTCCTCAATTCTTGGTTTCTTCCGTTGATCATCAATTGGTTCTTGATCGTTCGTCAAGTTTTCGCGTCTGGTTCCACAATTGACATCATCCGAATTTGTCTAAACACATAAAGATAAATCATTAAGATGTTAAGTGAAATAATATATTGTATTTAGCAAACATAACACATCATAATATATAATATATATATATATATTTTTTTAAGATCTTAAAAACTTTATTGATATGAATCAGAGTATACAATATTATCTATGAGATTACAGATACAACCAATGAATTATGTAACGAAGAAACGATAAAGCAAATTACGCTCTGCATTCCTAGTCAAAAACTTAATCGTATTCGTCTTTTCCGGCAATTTGGTGTGACTTTCTTGCTTGGGATTTATCCTTTTTTACTGATGAAATACCGATAATGCATTCGAAAATTATAGGCAGCGATCCATCTGTTACATCGCAAAACCTTCCAATTGGTCGAAACTCTCACGTAGAAAGAAATGTCATTGATCTTGGTTGCACTTGAAACCCATTTTTGTTGATATGGTATAAACCATCTTCTGATTCTCCTTCTTTTGGCCTCCAACTCCTCTTCAACATATTGCTTCCATGGTGGTTTACGTGCCGGTCGATGATTACATATCAAATCCGAAGGGATTTGTGTTAGTCTTAGGTATGCCCACAGAAGAACATACTGACGCCCGTGAACAATCACATAACTAACATCATGTGTTAGTATGAACAAAGGCACGGCCAACCAGACCGGAAAACTCTCGGCGAAATCGCCGGACATGGAAACACAACGGATGATTCGAATCCACCGGTGACGAAACATATATCGTGAGGACAGGAACCAATAGAGAAAAAGTGAACAACCGAAAGAAACCATCAGAGATCCACCGGGAAACAGTGAGATACCCCTTTGGTGTGATGAGAAAAACAATTTCATCATCATCGGTAAGCGTTTTAGAATAAAAACCTAAACAACAATATCAGAAAAGAAACAGGGAAGAAGGAAGAAAACCAGCCGACGCCAGAGAGGCCAGCGTCAGCCGGAGATGCAGAACTGCCGGTGATTGCTTTAAGAAAAAGGTTATTGATTATCGCCCCTCTTCGTGAGAGAGAAAGAGTTTACTAGCGGACTTAATATATAATATATATATTTACCTTTTTCGTCTATAATTTCCAAGACTGTAAAAGTTTGATATGATGCATCAAAATCATATTTTTTAACTTGAGTCTCGAATAAAATAAGTATTTCCAACAATTGAATGTACACATGTGGGAACGTCTTTTATGCATACACTTTAAAACAAAAAATTATATTCAGTCCTCAATTCTTGGTTTCTTCCGTTGATCATCAATTGGTTCTGGATCGTTCGTCACGTTTTTCCCGTTTGGTTCCACAATTGACATCATCCGAATTTTTCTAAACACATAAAGATAAACCATTAATATATTAAGTGAAATAATATATTTTCTTTAGCGAACATAACACATCACAATATATATATATATAATATATTTACCTTTTTCCGTCTATAATTTCCAAGACTGTAAAAGTTTGATATGATGAATCAAAATCATACTTTTTAACTTGAGTCTTGAATAAATAAGTATTTCCAACAATTGAATGTATACATGTGGAAACGTCTTCTAACTTTTGTTCGCTCAAATCAATTTTTCTCTATGTGAATAATAGAATAATATTTAAGTTAATTTCAAATCATAATATTTTTATCCACACAATTAAATAGTTTATATACTTTATATTTCTTACGATTTCTGCAGTTGTTCCGGTGGTTTTTTTTGCATCTTTATCAAATATAACATAAGTTGCTGAAACATCTCCATCATCCATTATTACTTCAATTCTAAATCGGGAAATATAATAAATTATTTATTATTTAAAATTTTAAAATAATTAAAATTAGAGAAAATTTAATATTAATATACTAATAATATACCTTAGTACTCCAACAGCTCGTGATTTACCACACTTTTTGTTTGTGCATATAAGACAGATTGCTCATTTTGTCACTTTTTGTAACGCCCCGATCGCTACCTTTTAGTGAGTCCCATGTCCCATCCCAGTATATGGGCCCACTTTCCTTAGTGGACCTCACGTCCTCTCACTAGGCTCATGAGCCCATCCATACCCGACGGTCGGTTCGCTACGTCGGGGAGGCTTTAAAGACTTGTTACCATCCCTACAAATCACAACATGATATTTTCCTGTGTTTTTGTCCTCACTCGCACAGTTCCGACAGTCACTTCGCGGAAGGTCACCCATCCTGAGACTACTCCAGCTCAAACACGCTTAACTCTGGAGTTCTCTCAGAACCGTTGACCGAAAAGATAATTGCACTTTGGTGACATAGGTGGCCAAATCAATTCTTTTAAACCTCTCCGCATGTCTGTGAAACCGGAGTGTCACACTTTTTCAGAGCAACTCGAAAATGAAATGTAGTATCAACTTTTTCGTAGCATTATTTCAGTTATAGTTGCTTTGACGACGAACTTCTTTTCCTACAATTATAATAATATTGTAAATATATGTTATTAATAATTGGAAAAATGATCTGTATCTCCATAGAAACTTTCATATACCACCACAACTACACAGAATTTGAACCTCGATCTTAGTCCACACAAATGGGAAGTTCCAATCCAGGTTTTCCCTAATTTAAAATTTTAAAACTCAGAAACACATAATCATGGTTTACAATTGGTTTACTGTTGCCCAGGTAACCATTAACCATAAAACAACAAAACTAAACCGGATTAACCAAAGTTCAATATCAAACCGAGAGAAATTTATCACTGTAGGGTTCTTCGTTCCGTGTTTGATCACTTTCGACTCTCATAGTTCAGTCCCAAGTTGGAAGATGACATTCACACAACGGTCTTCAAACACATAAAAATTGTAACTTTGCAATTTCAAAATCTGATTTTTTTCCTGATTTGATTCTTTGGTGAAGATGGGTTCAAAGATAAAACCAACAATGTTCACCGAGAGAGTAGCAACAACATTAAAGAGTTGGCATCACACAACAAAAAAACAAATCAAACATGGGTCTTCTCCGATTTATCTCTTTTGCAATGTCCCTTACAAACGAAGCAGAAGCGTTGATGATAGCTTGCGAATTTGATGTCTCCGAGAAGAAACTCTGATTTCGATTCGTGGGATCCTAAATCTCAATATGAAACTACTAACACTTGGAACAAACCATCGTTAACGGCGACAACAACGACGGAGGAGGAACAAGTTGTGATTGCAATTGATTCTGGATTTGGCTATTTCATCGATTCACTTACTTATATATAGAGATAAATTTTGTTGGGAGAAGAATTCTTATACAGAGAAAACAATGTTCGGGAAATCCAGAATCTTGATGACGACGGAGACAAGTCGTGTTCGTCATCGTCGCGGAGGAGTTCATGGCGGTGGTGACTTCAAACCCAGATTTTGATTTCAGTTTCTCAAATTCGAGGTGTAATTTTTTTGCGAAATTAGCTATAATCCAAACACAATCATGTTTAAGGTTTTTTTTTCTCTGAATTGTGCAAAGGCAAAAGATCTGAAATCGAGATTTTCTAAAAGCTATGACGTCAATCTAAGGCGGACAAAAAAGGCGATAAAAAGGCGATTGGCTTCGTAACCCTAATCGTCATCGTTTACCGGCCTCACGCCGGTAGATGAGAATCTCACGATGGCAAGGAAAACGAAGAAGAAGAAGAAGGGCTTTTTGCGTACTGGGCTAACTCTTTCCGGTACTTCTCAGTTTGCTCGCATGTCCTCGACGATAGTTAACCACCCAAAATCCAAATCTCGCTCCTCCCCCACTCCATTGGAGATCTCCTCTTCTGTGACCGCTGCTGGTGAGGCTCCGGAACCTACGGAGATCCCCTCTCCCTCTCTTTCCCCTACAGGTATCTCGTCTTCAGATCTAGTTCTCCCGTTGCTTCGTCTTCGGATCTGGATATGAGCATTCCTCCTCCACCTGGGGTGTCTCCTGTATCTGCTTGCTCTTCTCTCGATGCTGTTGAGGATCCTGTTTCCGGCAACGTATCTCCGGCTATCGCTGGTTCTTCTCCTGTGCAACCTAGTCAGGCGATATCCTCTGTTCCGACTTCCTCCACACCGGAAAAGCGTTGGACTAGTTTGTTTAGTGACACCTCCCAGCTTGAGGAGTTGGGATCTCCTACTGTGCATATCACTGGTGTTCCGTTTGTTCTCATTCCAGATGAAAATCTACAAGCGGCCAGGGAGGAATTCAAAGACTTTATCTTTGCTCAATTTCATGGTAACCCTCCAGATATGGGACGGGTTATTGGCGTGGTGAACGCTCTGTGGGCTCGAAATGGTCCTCGCATATACGTACACAATCTAGGGAATGGAGCTTTCCTGCTTCGAGTTACAAATCCTCGGACCAGAGCAATCTTGCTTGGCCGCAATGTCTGGAATATCGCGGGGCACCCGATGTTTGTATCTCCTTGGTCGTCAGAATTTACTCCCGAATCTCCCCCTATTACATCAACGACCATTGTTGTGGAATTCAGAGGAGTCCCATATCTGTTATTTAAACAGGCAAAGACTTAGTAGGCTAGCCACGACAGTTGGTAAGCCTGTAGCTTTAGCACCCGAAACAGAGCGTAAGGAAAACTTTGAAGTGGCCAAGATGCTTGTTAGAGTTGACCTCACCAAGGATCTCCCATCGAAGGTAATATCGGGTTTCTCTGATGGTCGGGAGGTGGAAGTGGATGTCTCCTATCCATGGCTCCCTTCTCGATGTACTGAGTGCCGAGCTTATGGTCATGACATTGTTCGATGCCCCAAGATGACAGCGACCATTGTCTCGCTAATGCGGAGAAGGAACAGGTCGCGGAGCAGACCTAGACTAAATCGTCGCTCAAGGCAAGGACGATCACTTGAACGTCTATCCAAGAGTTCCTCGAATACCAAGCCACCTCATATTATGTGGAAGGTCAAAGAGAATGGTCTCTCCTCTGCGATTGTGGCGTCACAGAGCAAGGAAGAGGTTCAAGGAGTTTCTGAAGGTGTAGCTCCAGAGAAGGAATCAGGCACACTTCTTGCACCAGTCCCTGATTTGGGAGTCAAGGGTTTGATGCCGGAAATGCTTGAAGAGGATAGAGTGGATCAGGATATCTTTGCTGATAAGGAACGTAAGTCAGACCCTGGGGATGAGGGGATAGTGACTGTGGAGAAAAACATCTCTGCTAGGTCTGTTGATCCGTCTCCTGATCGTTTGACAGAAGCAGAAGCAGAAGCACCCTTTATCCTGGTTAATCGCAGGAAGAGTGGCCGCAAGGTCACAACAACATCACATTAATAAGTATCGATGTTTTTTGTGTGGAATATAAGAGGTCTGAATAGTACAAGCCGTCAGGACTTTACAAAGGATTGGATTTTAATCCATAGGCCACTTTTTGGAGCGTTTTTGGAAACGCATATCTTATCGGCTAATGCGGGAAGGGTTGTTAGAGCAGTCCCTTAGGGGTGGAATTTTTTTGGTAACTTCGACCACTACAGTACAGCTAGAATCGTGGTTTGTTGGGACCCCTCGGTATATATGGTTGTTTATCAAGTCTCCTCACAACTTATCACTTGCGGCTTCTATATTCAGTCGCTTAGTCTAAATATTACATTATCTTTTGCATATGGATTTAACCTGTTAGAAGCGCGTCTACCTCTTTAGGATGAACTTTCTTGGCTTAATGCCAATACTCCAGTCAGTCGTGTTCCTTGGGCAGTGGTGGGGGACTTCAATCAAATCCTGCGAACCTCTCAGCACTCTCACCATCTTACTCAGGACGTGGACTTATCAGGTATGGAGGACTTTAACCTTGCTATTCCGGAAGTTGAGCTCTTTGAGGTGCAGGCCAAAGGAGCCCCCTTCACTTGGTGGAACCATCAGGAAGACAACCCCACCTCGAAGAAGATCGACCATGCTTTCATCAATCAGGCGTGGGCGGATACTTACCCGGAATCCTATGTGGAGTTCCTGGAGCCGCTACAATATGATCATGCTGCCTGTTTATTCCATCTTCCCGCTATGAGGAGGTCTGTTCGTAAGCCTTTCAAGTTCTTTCAGCATGTCATTGAGCACCCGCAGTTTAAGGACTCAGTCTCTCAAGCTTGGGATCCACTTCAAATCCAGGGTACCTGTCAGTACAAGCTTGTTAGGGCTGTGCGCAAGTTAAAGATGGTTCTTAGGCTCCTGAACAAACGACACTACAGTGATATCAGTCTGAGAGTCAAAAATCAAGCGGATAAGGTTGCAAATCTCCAAAGGCTGTTGCTATCAAACCCGGATGTTCAAGCTGTTAGGGAGGAGCATGAAGCTCGAGCTCTTTGGCAAACCCTGATCTCTGCTGAGGAGAAGTTTTATCGCCAAAAATCCAGAATTTTGTGGCTACATCTGGGGGACAGGAACACCACATTCTTCCATAAATCTGTTTCCCAACGGGCAGCGAGAAACCACATACACTTCTTGTGTGATCAGGATGGAACAAGGATCACTGATATTTCTACCATCAAAGCTTATGCAGCAAATTATTTCAAGGGTATTCCGGGGAACACTGAGCTTCCAGTCTTGCCAGTCTCAGTGGATGAGCTTAGAGGGATATTGCCTTTTAGATGCTCGGATACTCAGGTTCAGGACCTGCAGAAGTTCGTCTCCCCCGAAGAAATCAAGGCAGTGGTGTTCGCAATGCCTTTAAACAAGAGCCCAGGCCCAGATGGATTTCCGGTGGAGTTTTTTCGAGCTTCATGGGACATTGTAGGAACCTCGGTAATCTCTGCAGTCCAAGAATTCTTTCGTAATGGTAGGTTTCTCAAAGATCTCAATTGCACCATCATCGCTCTTATCCCTAAAATACATGGGGCTAGCAGGCTGAGTGATTTCAGACCCATTAGTTGCTGCAATTTGATCTACAAGGTCATATCTAAAGTTATTGCCAACAGAATGAAACCTATTCTTCTCGAATGCATCAGTCCAAACCAAGCGGCATTCTTGAAAGGTTGAAGCCTAGGAGAAAATGTGCTCCTAGCATCGGAGCTAGTAAGAGACTACCAAAAGACAAGTTGTCCAAAGAGTTGTATGGTTAAGGTTGACATCCGGAAAGCCTTTGACACAGTTTGTTGGGATTTTGTTCTAAAGGTTCTTGAAGCTCAGGATTTTCCTCAGCTGTTCTGTTCCTGGATTCGAGAATGTATCTGCTCGCCAAGGTTTTCTATCGCGATTAATGGAGAATTGGCAGGCTTCTTTTCAGCGGCAAAGGGCTTACATCAAGGGGACTCCATCTCTCCTTACCTCTTCATAATGGTCATGGAATTCTTATCGAGGTTACTTGAAGCTGCAGTTTCCTCTGGTACTTTCAGGTTGCACCCTCGCTGCTCTTCTCCCCTGGTAACTCACCTTCTGTTTGCTGATGACCTCTTGGTATTCACGGACGGTGCTCGCCACTCTTTGACGGGGATTGCTGACGTTATGCACCACTTCAGGGCGCTCCGTGGACTAGATATGAATCCTGCTAAGTCAAAAATCTTCTTTGGGGGCTACTCTGAGCTTCAAGTTGATATTTTAAGTGCATTATCAGGAATTAAAGTGGGGTCGTTTCCAACTCGCTATCTGAGACTTCCACTCAACCCCGCGAGGATCTCCTTCGCAACTTTGCAGCCTTTCTTGGAAAGTATAACATCGAAGCTGCATGCGTGGACCGTTAAAAGCTTATCCTTCTCTGGTAAGATCAGACTCATTTCTTTGGTGATTTACGGTATGGTCAACTTCTGGAGCTCCGTCTTCACCTTACCCAAAAAGTTCTACGAGAAGGTGGATTCTCTTTGTGCTGGTTTTCTCAAGAAAAATAAGACTGAGTCTGCTCGGGGTGCGAGAGTGGCGTGGGCTGATGTTTGTAAACCAAAGGCAGAAGGAGGATTAGGCATCAGGCGATTGAAGGACTTCCAGGTAGTGTTTCAGTTGAAATTGCTGTGGAACTTCTTTGCAAAGGCGGGTTCACTGTGGGTTGCTTGGCTGAAAGGCAACGTCTTCCACCGGAAAAGTTTCTGGCTTATGGAAGACTCTCAAAGACTCCCTCGAGCGGTAAGAGACATGTTAAAACACAAACATTTTCTCAAGGATTTCATGCGGTGGGATATTGGAAATGGGCGCACGGCTTCCTTCTGGCATGATACTTGGTGTGAACATGGCCCGTTAATCGAGTTCATTGGGAGAAATGGACCCCGCCAGTTCAGAGTTCAGCTGAGTGCAAGAGTAGTTGATGCAGTGCAGAATGGAGATTGGAGGCTGTCTGCTGCCAGATCAGTTTCCCAACAAGACTTTATGACCACTCTTACGACCACCTCTCCTCCAAATGATGACAGCAGGGATGATGTTTATCTCTGGAAACGGTCGGCAGACACATATGCAACCACCTTCTCTTCTAAGGCAACTTGGG